>NC_134199.1:579388-639624 GCF_964188355.1 Buteo buteo | reverse complement strand
CAAATCCTCCCCCCAAAGCCCCCCTCCAAATCCCCCCAAGTGCCCCAAATCCCCCCCCAAAGCCCCCCAATCTCCCCCCAAAACCCCCTCTCCCCCCCAAGCCCCCCAATCTCCCCCCAAAACCCCCTCTCCCCCCCAAGCCCCCCAAAGGCCCCAAAGCCCCCCCAAAGCCCCCCAATCTCCCCCCCAAAACCCTCTCTCCCCCCCTCAAAGCCCCCCAATCTCCCCCAAAACCCCCTCTCCCCCCCCAAGCCCCCCAAAGGCCCCAAATCCCCCCCAAATCTCCCCCAATCTCCCTCCAAATCCCCCCAAGTGCCCCAATGTCCCCCAAAATCCCCCCAAAGGCCCCAATCTCCCCCAAATCCTCCCCCAAAGCCCCCCTCCAAATCCCCCCCAAGTGCCCCAAATCCCCCCAAAGCCCCCCAATCTCCCCCAAAACCCCCTCTCCCCCCCAAGCCCCCCAAGCCCCTCTCAAAGCCCCCCAATCTCCCCCCCAAAACCCCCTCTCCCCCCAAGCCCCCCAAAGGCCCCAAATCCCCCCAATCTCCCCCAATCCCCCCTCCAAATCCCCCCAAGTGCCCCAAATCCCCCCAAAGTGTCCTAATCTCCTGCCAAATCCCCCCAAGTGCCCCATGTCCCCCAAAGGCCCCAATTTCCCCCCAATTCCTCCCCCAAAGTCCCCAAATCTCCCCCAATCCCCCCTCCAAATCCCCCCCAATCCCCCCTCCAAATCCCCCCCAAGTGCCCCAAATCCCCCCAAAGTGTCCCAATCTTCTGCCAAATCCCCCCCCAAGTGCCCCAATATCCCCCAAAATCCCCCCAAAAGCCCCAATGTCCCCCCAAATCCTCCACCAAAGCCCCCTAAAGCCCCCCAAGCCGCCCTCCAAATCCCCCCAAGTGCCCCAATGTCCCCCAAAGTCCCCCCAAAGGCCCCAATCTCCCCCAAATCCTCCCCCAAAGCCCCCTCCAAATCCCCCCCAAGTGCCCCAAATCCCCCCCCAAAGCCCCCCAATCTCCCCCCAAAACCCCCTCTCCCCCCCAAGCCCCCCAATCTCCCCCCAAAACCCCCTCTCCCCCCCCAAGCCCCCCAAAGGCCCCAAAGCCCCCCCAAAGCCCCCCAATCTCCCCCCAAAACCCTCTCTCCCCCCTCAAAGCCCCCCAATCTCCCCCAAAACCCCCTCTCCCCCCCCCAAGCCCCCCAAAGGCCCCAAATCTCCCCCAAAGCCCCCCAATCTCTCCCCAAAACCCCCTCTCCCCCCCAAGCCCCCCAAAGGCCCCAAATCCCCCCCAAATCTCCCCCAATCCCCCCTCCAAATCCCCCCAAGTGCCCCAATGTCCCCCAAAATCCCCCCAAAGGCCCCAATCTCCCCCAAATCCTCCCCCAAAGCCCCCCTCCAAATCCCCCCCAAGTGCCCCAAATCCCCCCCCAAAGCCCCCCAATCTCCCCCAAAACCCCCTCTCCCCCCCCAAGCCCCCCAAGCCCCTCTCAAAGCCCCCAATCTCCCCCCAAAACCCTCTCTCCCCCCCCCAAGCCCCCCAAAGGCCCCAAAGCCCCTCTCAAAGCCCCCCAATCTCCCCCCCAAAACCCTCTCTCCCCCCCCAAAGCCCCCCCAATCTCCCCCCAAAACCCCCTCTCCCCCCCCCCAAGCCCCCCAAAGGCCCCAAAGGCCCCCCAAAGCCCCCCAATCTCCCCCCAAAACCCCCTCTCCCCCCTCAAAGCCTCCCAATCTCCCCCCCCAAACCCTCTCTCCCCCCCCCAAGCCCCCCAAAGGCCCCAAAGCCCCTCTCAAAGCCCCCCAATCTCTCCCCCAAAACCCTCTCTCCCCCCTCAAAGCCCCCCAATCTCCCCCAAAACCCCCTCTCCCCCCCCAAGGCCCCCAAAGCCCCCCAATCTCCCCCCCAAAACCCTCTCTCCCCCCTCAAAGCCCCCCAATCTCCCCCAAAACCCCCCTCTCCCCCCCAAGCCCCCAAGCCCCTCTCAAAGCCCCCCAATCTCCCCCCAAAACCCTCTCTCCACCCCCCAAGCCCCTCAAAGGCCCCAAAGCCCCTCTCAAAGCCCCCCAATCTCCCCCCCAAAACCCTCTCTCCCCCCCCAAGCCCCCCAATCTCCCCCCAAAACCCCCTCTCCCCCCCCAAGCCCCCCAAAGGCCCCAAAGCCCCCCCAAAGCCCCCCAATCTCCCCCCCAAAACCCTCTCTCCCCCTCAAAGCCCCCAATCTCCCCCCAAAACCCCCTCTCCCCCCCAAGCCCCCCAAAGGCCCCAAAGCCCCCCCAAAGCCCCCCAATCTCCCCCCCAAAACCCTCTCTCCCCCCTCAAAGCCCCCCAATCTCCCCCAAAACCCCCTCTCCCCCCCCAAGCCCCCCAAAGGCCCCAAATCCCCCCCCAAATCTCCCCCAATCCCCCCTCCAAATCCCCCCAAGTGCCCCAATGTCCCCAAAGTCCCCCCAAAGGCCCCAATCTCCCCCAAATCCTCCCCCAAAGCCCCCCAAGCCCCCCTCCAAATCCCCCCCAAGTGCCCCAAATCCCCCCCAAAGCCCCCCAATCTCCCCCCAAAACCCCCTCTCCCCCCCCAAGCCCCCCAAAGGCCCCAAAGGCCCCCCGAAGCCCCCCAATCTCCCCCCAAAACCCCCTCTCCCCCCTCAAAGCCCCCCAATCTCCCCCCCAAAACCCCCTCTCCCCCCCAAAACCCCCTCTCCCCCCCCCAAGCCCCCCAAAGGCCCCAAAGCCCCTCTCAAAGCCCCCAATCTCCCCCCAAAACCCTCTCTCCCCCCCCCAAAGCCCCCCAATCTCCCCCCAAAACCCCCTCTCCCCCCCCCAAGCCCCCCAAAGGCCCCAAAGCCCCCCAAAGCCCCCCAATCTCCCACCAAAACCCTCTCTCCCCCTCAAAGCCCCCCAATCTCCCCCCAAAACCCCTCTCCCCCCCCCAAGCCCCCCAAAGGCCCCAAATCCCCCCCCAAAGCCCCCCAATCCCCCCCCCCCCCCAGCCCCAGGCAGGCAGCGGGCACGGTGGCGGTTTCCCCCCAGCCTTTATTGGGGCGCAGGGGTTGGGGTCTCAGCGTCGTCGCTGGGGGAGGCAGAGCCCCCCGTGCTGGCGGGAGCGGGTGGCCCCCGCTTTGCAGGCGCAGCGGAAGGAGCCGCTGGTGTTGACGCAACGCTCGTGGCGGCACCGCAGCCCCCCCCGGCTCGGCTCCCGGC
Organism: Buteo buteo; assembly: GCF_964188355.1. NCBI lineage: Eukaryota > Metazoa > Chordata > Aves > Accipitriformes > Accipitridae > Buteo > Buteo buteo. Next base: position 636,429 of record NC_134199.1, on the reverse strand, counting down.
ACTCGTCGATGTCTGGGGGCGACCGGCGTCGGGGACCCCCGTGAACAACCCCCCCCCGGGACCCCCAAACCCGCCCCACGCACCCCCGGGGCGGCAGGGCCCGGCAACCCCACCGGTGTCCCCCAAACACGCAACCGCCCCCCTGCAGTGCCGACCAGTACAGCCCAGCACCCCCCACCTTGGGGGGTCCCCAATGTCTAGGGAGAGGTCCCCCAAAGCCAGCCCCCCCCTTTGGGGTCCCTGGTGTCTCGGGGGGGTCCCTCAAGCACCCCAAAGCCAGCTCCCCCCCCCTTTTGGGGTCCCTGATGTCTAAGGGGGGGTCCCTCAAGCACCCCAAAGCCAGCTCCCCCCCCCCTTTGGGGTCCCTGATGTCTAAGGGGGGGTCCCCCAAGCACCCCAAAGCCAGCTCCCCCCCCCTTTTGGGGTCCCTGATGTCTAAGGGGGGGTCCCTCAAGCACCCCAAAGCCAGCTCCCCCCCCCTTTTGGGGTCCCTGATGTCTAAGGGGGGGGTCCCCCAAGCACCCCAAAGCCAGCTCCCCCCCCCTTTTGGGGTCCCTGATGTCTAAGGGGGGGTCCCCCATATGTGCCCCAAAGCCAGCCCCCCCCCCTTTGGGGTCCCTGGTGTGTAGGCGTCCCCCCCGTATGCACCCCAAAGCCAGCCCCCCCTTTGGGGACCCTGGTGTGTAGGGGGGGGGTCTCCCCCATATGTGCCCCAAAGCCAGCTGCCCCCCCTTTGGGATCCCTGGTGTCTAGGGGGGGGGTCCCCCATATGCACCCCCCCCAACAGGGACCCTAACATTTGGGGGAGCACCCCCCTTAGGGGACCCAGGAGTATGGGGGGGGGGTCCTGACCCCCTCCCCAGGTACCCAGGCGTTTGCGGGGGGGGGACACACGACACCCAGGCATTCTGGGGGGGACCCAGGCGTTGGGGGGGGGTCTCACCCAGGCAGCGGGTGCGGGAGGGGTCTGGCTGGAAACCGGGGGGGCACTCGCAGCCCCGGCCGGGGAAGGAGCGGAGGCAGCGGCCCCCCCCGGGGCAGGGGCACTCGGCCGAGTCCTCCTCCGAGCTCTCCTCGCCTGGGGGGGGGCAGATGGGGGGGTCTGGGGGGGGCCCTGGGGGCTCCCACAGCCAAGGTTGGGGGGTCCCAAGGTTGGGGAAGGGGGGGCTATGGGGTGTCCTGGGGTTGGGGGGGGTCCCTAGGTTGGGGGGGGGCTATGGGGGAGCCTGGGGTAAAGTTTTGGGGTCCCCAGCATGGGGGGGGGTCCCCAGGTTGGGGGGTCCCAGGGACAAGGTTTGGGGTCCCTGGGGGCTATGGGGGGCCTGGGGCCAAGGTTTGGGGTCCCTGGGGTGGGGGTCCCCAGGATGGGGGGGGGTCCCCGGGGACTATGGGGGGCCCTGGGCCAAGGTTTTGGGGTCCCCAGGGTGGGGGGGGGTCCCCTGGGGGCATTGGGGGTCTCTGGGCTGTGATTTTGGGGTCCCTGGGGCTGGGGGGGGGGGGTGTCCCTCGGGGTCCCCTGACCAAGGGTTTGGGTCCCAAAGTGTGTTGGGGGGGGGTCGCTGGGAGTCTCAGGGCCAAGGTTTGGGGTCCTTGGGGTGGGGGGTCCCCAGCGTGGGGGTGTCCCCGGGGGGCTATGGGGGTCCCACGGCTGCTGTTTGGGGGTCCCGGGCGCAGTCGGGGGTCCCACCTCTGCGGGGCCCCCCCAGGCCGAGGGGGCTGACGTCCCAGAAGGAGTTGCTCTCGCTCTGCGACGAGGAGCACTGCAGGCCTGGGGGGGCCCCCGCGTCACCCCCCGACCCCCCCGACCCCCCCCCGGGCCCACCACATGCGCCCCTCGGCCCCAGAACCCTCTACAGCCCCCCCAATACCCCATAGAGACCCCCTCATCGCCCACAGGGCCCCCCCATATCCCATAGGACCCCCACATACCCCATAGACCCCCCCCAATCCCATGCGGCCCCCCTCATATCCCATAGGACCCCCCCCAGCCCATAGGGTCCCCTCCAGCTTCCCCATATCCCGTAGGGCCCCCCCAAATCCCATAGGGCCCCCCCAAACCCCACAGGGCCCCCCCATACCCCACAGGACCCCCGGTACCCCATAAGGCCCCCCCATACCCCATAGGGTCCCCCTATAGGCCCCCCCCAAACCCCACAGGGCCCCCCCATACCCCATAGGGTCCCCCCATAAGCCCCCCCCAAATCCCATACAGCCCCCCCAAATCCCATAGGCCCCCCCATAGGCCCCCCCGTAACCCATAGGGCCCCCCCAAATCCCATAGGCCCCCCCCATAGGCCCCTCCGTACCCCATAGGGCCCCCCAAATCCCATAGGGCCCCCCCCAAATCCCATAGGCCCCCCCCATAGGCCCCCCTGTACCCCATAGGGCCCCCCCAAATCCCATAGGCCCCCCCATAGGCCCCCCCGTAACCCATAGGGCCCCCCCAAATCCCATAGGCCCCCCCCATAGGCCCCTCCGTACCCCATAGGGCCCCCCCCCCCAAAACCCCCAGGGCCCCCCCCCCGGTTGTCCCCCCCCCGGGTCACCTGGGGGGCGGGGGGGGCAGGGCCGGCAGTGGTGCCCCCAGCCGGCCCCCCCCCGGCAGCAGCACTCCTCCAGGGAGAGGGGGCCCCCCCCGAGGGGCGCCCCGCACACCCCCTCCTCGCCCCGCCGCTGCCAGCAGACGTCCCGCCGCTCCGGGGGGGGCCGCTCGGGGGGGGCGCGCTCTGCGGGGGCACGGGGGCTCGCACCGGGCCTCGCACGAGGGTCGCGCGCCTCGCACGGGGCTCGCGCGAGGGTCACGTGCCGCCCGTGTGCCTCGTGCGGGGGCTCGCGCGAGGGGCACGCGCCTCGCACGAGGGTCACGTGCTGCCCACGTGCCTCGCGCACAAGGATCACGTGCTGCCCATGTGCCTCGTGTGGGGGCTCGCACGAGGGTCACGTGCCTCACACGGGGCTCACACAAGGATCACGTGCCTCTTATGCGCCTCGCATGGGGCTCATGTGCCTCGCATGGGGGCTCGCACGAGGGCCACATGCTGCGCACGGGGCTTGCATGAGGGTCACGTGCCTTGCACAGGGGCTCGCACGAGGTTCGTGTGCCTCGCGTGTGCCTCGCACGGGGCTCATGCCTCGCGTGGGGGCTTGCATGAGGGTCACACGCCTCGCAGAGGGGCTCGCACGGGGATCACGTGCCTCGCGTGTGCCTCGCGCGGGGCTCATGTGCCTCGCACGGGGCTTGCACCAGGGTCACGTGCCTCGCACAGGGGCTCGCACAGCTCACGTGGGGCCTCGCACGAGGGCTCGCACACACTCAGGTGCCTCGCACGGCCTTCGCACACCCCTCGCACGCCCCCCACGCCCCCTTGCATGCTCCTCACGTGGCCCTTGCACGCCTCCCCACCCCCTCGCACGCCCCCAGACCCCTCGCACGCCCCCGCGCCCACGGGTGCTGACCGGTCTCGGGGGGGGGCAGGCAGCGGCGCTGCAGGGGGTGGTAGCGGGCGCCGGGGGGGCACGTGCAGCGGAAGGAGCCGCGCGTGTTCTCGCACGCCCCGTCCACGCAGTTGGACTCGTCCAGGCACTCGTCCACGTCTGGGGGGGGGGGGGCTCGTGGGGACCCCCCCAGCGCCCCCCATTGCCTCCCATCACCCCCCATAGCCCCCATTACTCCCCATAGCCCCCATTGCCCCCCATTGCCTCCCATAACACCCCATAGCCCCATAGCCCCATTGCCCCCATTACTCCCCATTGCCTCATATTGCCCCCCATTGCCCCCCATAGCCCCCCATTGCCCCCCATAGCCCCCCATTGCCTCCCATTGCTCCCCATCACCCCCCACTGCCCCCCGTCGTTCCCTACTGCCCCCATTGCTCCCCATCACTCCCCATTGCCCCCCATAGCCCCCCATTGCCCCCATTGCCCCCCATTACTCCCCATAGCCTCATATTGCCCCCCATTGCCCCCCATAGCCCCCATTGCCCCCCATTGCTCCCCATAGCCCCATCACTCCCCATTGCTCCCCACTGTCCCCCATTGCTCCCCATTACTCCCCATTGCCCCCCATTAACCCCATTGCCTCCCATTGCCCCCCGTAGCCCCCCATCGCTCCCCATTGCCCCCCATTGCCCCCTGTAGCCCCCCATTGCCTCCCATAACTGCCCATTGCCCCCCATTGCCCCCCATCGCCCCCCATTGCCTCCCATTGTCCCCCATTACCCCCTATTGCCCCCCATCGCTCCCCATTGCCTCCCATTGCCCCTGTAGCCCCCCATAGCCCCCCATTGCCTCCCATAACTCCCCATTGCCCCCCATCGCTCCCCATTGCCCCCCATCACCCCCCATCGCCCCCCATTGCCTCCCATTGCCCCCCATTACCCCCCATTGCCCCCCATTGACCCCATTGCCCCCATCACCCCCCATCGCCCCCATTACCCCCCATTGCCCCCCATCACTCCCCATTGCCCCCATCACTCCCCATCGCCCCCCATTGCCCCCCATTGACCCCATTGCCTCCCATTGCCCCCCGTAGCCCCCCATCGCTCCCCATCGCTCCCCATCGCTCCCCATCACTCCCCACTGCCCCCCATTGCCCCCCATCGCCCCCATTGCCTCCCATTGCCCCCCTCACTCCCCATTACCCCCCATTGCCCCCCATCGCTCCCCATCGCCCCCCATCGCCCCCCAGCCCCCCATTTCCCCCCCCCGCACCCAAGCACTGCAGCAGCCCGCTGTCGTAGTCGAAGCCCTGCTTGCAGTAGCACTCGTAGCCCGGCTGCGTGTTCACGCATTTTCCCTCCTTGCAGATCTCCGACCCGAAGAGCCCGCACTCGTCGATGTCTGGGGGGGGTCGGGGGGGGGGTCAGACACAGGGACACCCCCCTCCCCAGCGGGACCCCCAAGGGGACCCCGGCAGCGGAGTGTGGGGAGGGGGGGGGAAATGGGGGTCCCTAATGGGGAGGTGGGGACACGGGGGACCCCATCGGGATGGGGGGGTGGGGGACCCCGGTGGGCAGAGACACGGGGACGTGGGGGGGGGGACACGGGGGGGGCTCACCCCGGTGCGCGGGGACCCCGTAGTCGAGGCCGTTGTCGTCCTGGATGAAGCCCTTCCCGTCGGGACAGAGGGCCAGGAACTCGGCTGGGGGGGTGGGGGGGGGCTGTCAGTGGAGGGGGGGGGTCCTGTACCCCCAAACCACACCAGGGGGTCCCCACCCCCAGAGGGGACCCGGGGGTGGGGTGGGGAGCCCCCTCCCTCAGCCCGCGCGGACCCCCGGACCCCCTAAGGGTCCCCATCGCTGAGGCCCACCCTAGAGCCCCCCATACCCATTGCAGCCCCCCCAGCCCCATCCTAGACCCCCCAGGACCCCCCAAGGAGGGGACAGGGCTGGGGTACCCCTCGCTGGGGACCCCCAGCCCCATCCTAGAGCCCCCCCAGGACCCCAAAGTCCCCCCCAGACCCATCCCAGGAGGGGCTGGGGCTGGGGTACCCCTTGCTGGGGACCCCCAGCCCCATTCTAGGGCCCCCCATGCCCACCACACCCCCCCCAGCCCCATCCTAGAGCCCCCCCATGCCCACTGCAGCACCCCCAGCCCCATCCTAGACCCCCCAAGGAGGGGACAGGGCTGGGGTACCCCTCGCTGGGGACCCCCAGCCCCATCCTAGAGCCCCCCCAGGACCCCAAAGTCCCCCCCAGACCCATCCCAGGAGGGGACAGAGCTGGGGTACCCCTCGCTGGGGACCCCCAGCCCAATCCCAGAGCCCCCCCATGCCCACCGTACCCCCCCAGCCCCATCCTAGACCCCCCAGAACCCCCCAAGGAGGGGACAGGGCTGGGGTACCCCTCGCTGAGGACCCCCAGCCCCATCCCAGACCCCCCAAGGAGGGGACAGAGCTGGGGTACCCCTCGCTGGGGATCCCCAGCCTCATCCCAGAGCCCCCCCAGCCCCATTCTAGACCCCCCAGGACCCCCCAAGGAGGGGACAGGGCTGGGGTACCCCTCGCTGGGGACCCCCAGCCCCATCCTAGAGCCCCCCATGCCCACCGCAGCCCCCTCAGCCCCATCCTAGAGCCCCCCCCGTCCCCCCAAGCAGGGGCAGGAGCTGGGGTGAGCCCCGGCGGGGACCCCCCCGTACCGGAGGAGGGGAGGGGGCAGGGGTACACCTCGCAGTGGTCCCCCCAGCCGGCCCCCAGCGAGCAGCAGCACTCCCCCCGCGTCACGTTGGTGCCCAGCACCGAGTCGCAGAAGACGGAGTCGTCGAAGTTGAGGTAACACTCCTTCCGCGGGGCTGGGGGCTCCCGCGCTGAGACCCCCGTCAGCCCCGCTGCCACCGGCCCCGCGGCCCCCTCAGAGACCATATGACCCCTTGGGGACCCCCCAGGGACCCCCCAGAACCCCTATGACCCCTTGGGGACCTCTGGACACCCAGGGACCCCCCCAGAGACCCCCCAGAGCCCAAATGACCCCTTGGGGACCCCCAGGACCCCCCAAATGACCCCTTGAGGACCCCCAGGACCCCCCAGAACCCATAAGACACCTTGGGAACCCCTGGACATCCAGGAACCCTCCCAGGGACCCCCTAGAGCCCCTGTAACCCCTTGGGACCCCCAGGGACCCCCCAGAGCCCATATAACCCCCTGGGCACCCCCAGACCCCCAGGAACCCCCCCCAGAGCCCCTGCAACCCCTTGGGACCCCCAGGGATCTCCCAGAGCCCCTATAACCCACTGGAGACCCCCAGGGACCCCCCCCCAGAGCCCATATAACCCCCTGGGCACCCCTAGACCCCCAGACCCCCCCCCCAGGGCCTCCCCCAGAGTCCCTGTAACCCCTTGGGACCCCCAGGGACCCCCCAGAGCCCGTATAACCCCCTGGGCACCCCCAGACCCCCAGGGACCCCCTAGAGCCCCTGTAACCCCTTGGGACCCCCCAGGGACCCCCCAGAGCCTCTGTAACCCCAGCAACCCCCCCAGGGACCCCCCCCAAGACCCTATAACCCCCTGGGCACCCCCAGACCCCCAGGACCCCCCCCCAGAGTCCCTGTAACCCCTTGGGACCCCCCAGAGCCTGTATAACCCCCTGGGCACCCCCAGACCCCCAGGAACCCCCCCCAGAGCCCCTGTAACCCCTTGGGACCCCCAGGGATCCCCCAGAGCCCCTATAACCCACTGGAGACCCCCAGGGACCCCCCCCCAGAGCCCATATAACCCCCTGGGCACCCCTAGACCCCCAGACCCCCCCCCCCAGGGCCTCCCCCAGAGTCCCTGTAACCCCTTGGGACCCCCAGGGACCCCGCAGAGCCCGTATAACCCCCTGGGCACCCCCAGACCCCCAGGGACCCCCCCCCCAGAGTCCCTGTAACCCCTTGGGACCCCCAGGGACCCCCCCCCCAAGACCCTATAACCCCCTGGGCACTCCCAGACCCCCCCCAGGGCCTCCCCCAAAGCCCCTATAACCCCCTGGAGACCCCCAGGGACCCCCCTCCCCGAGCCCATATGACCCCTTGGGCACCCCCAGGGACCCCCCCGGTGCCCCCTCCCCTCGTGCCCACCCTGGCAGCTGCGGCGGTCGGGCGAGGGGCTGAAGCCGGGGGGGCAGAGGCAGGCGAAGGAGCCCTCCAGGTTGGTGCAGGCGCCGTGGGGGGCACAGAGCCCCGCGTCCAGCGCACACTCGTCGATGTCTGCGGGAGCCGCCGGCCTCGCACGACCCTCGTGCAAGGCACGCGCGCGTGGGGCACACGCACACCCAACACCCCCCCCCCAATCTCGCACGCAAGGGGATGGACGGGGTCGACCCGGCGTCATCGTGCGATGAGCGGTCGTGCAAGGGACGTCGCACGCGCCGTCGTGCCATACGCAGTCGCACGAGGGGCGCTCGCGCACGTTGTCGTGCAACGCGGGGTCGCGCGAGGGGCTCTTGCACGCACCGTCGTGCGACGGACGGTCGTGCAAGGGGCCCCGGTATGGACCGCGAGGCCACTCACGCTCCCTCAGCCCGCCAGCCCTGACACACAGCACCGTGCGACGCACACCCACTCGTGCAAAGAGCCCTTGCACGCCCAAGCCCCCCCCCGGGGCCCTTGCACGCACGCGAGGGGAGTTTTGCACGCTCCGTCGCACAGAGGGTGCACACGCCGCAGCGTGACGCCGCTCAAGCCGTGCAAGAGTTTTGCCGGGGCCCGTTGAGCGCTTGGGGGGGGCGCGGGGCCCTTGCACGCGCGCGTGCGAGCGCTCACCTTGGCACTTGCGGCCGTGCACCAGGGCGTAGCCGGGCCGGCAGAGGCAGCGGTAGGAGCCCGGCGTGTTCACACACTCGCCCCCCACGCACGCCGCCGCGAACTCACACTCGTCGATGTCTGGGGGGGGGGGGAGTACTAGGCAGCGCCCCCCCCCCCCATGTACAGACCCTGACCCATTTACCCCCCGGGACCCATATACCCCCCCACCTATGCACCCCCAGACCCACATACCCCCAAACCTCACAGACCCCCCCAGACCCCCCCCAGACCCACATATCCCCCCCCCAGACCCCACAAAAAAACCCCGCAGACCCCCATATATCCCCCGGACCCATATACCCCCCCAACACCATATAGCCCCAAACCCCTTATACCCCCAGACCCCCATATACCCCCCCAGACCGATATTCCCTCCCAGACCCCACAAACCCCCCCAGACCCCATATACCCCTATATAGACCCCAGACCCCCATATACCTCCCCAGACCCCCTATACCCCCAACCCCCCCAGACCCCCATATACCCCCCCAGACCCATATACCCCCCCAGACCCCACAAAACCCCCCCAGACCCCATATACTCCCATATACCCCCCAGCCCCCCTATACACCCAACCCCCCCAGACCCCCATATACCCCCCAGACCCCACAAAACCCCCCCAGACCCCATATACCCCCATATAGCCCCCGACCCCCATATACCTCCCCAGACCCCCTATACCCCAACCCCCCCAGACCCCCATATACGCCCCAGACCCCCATATACCCCCCCCAGACCCCACAACCCCCCCCAGACCCCATATAGCCCCCAGACCCCCATATACCTCCCCAGACCCCCTATACCCCCAACCCCCCCAGACCCCCATATACCCCCCCAGCCCCCACAAAACCCCCCAGCCCCCATATACCCCCCAGCCCCCCTATACCCCCAACCCCCCCAGCCCCCCATATACCCCCCAGCCCCTATAGATCTGGGGGGGGGCCCATTTCCCAGCAGGGTGTGTTCCCGGTGGGGTGCACCCCCAGCCCCCAGGTAAGCCCCCAGCCCCCCTATACCCCCCCAGCCCCCCTGTAGCCCCCATCCCCTATAGATCCCGGGGGGGGGGAGCACCTTCGCAGCGGGGTGGGTCCCTGGCGGGCTGCAGCCCGGGGGGGCACTGGCACTTGAAGGAGCCGGGGGTGTTGACGCAGACCCCGCTGGGGCAGAGCCCCCCCGCCTCACACTCGTTCACGTCTGGGGGTCCCCGAGGTGGGGGAACAGAGATATTGGGGACCCCAGAGTGGAGGGGGGGGTCCCAGGGCAGGGGGTCCCCAGGGGAGGGGATCCCGGGGTCCCCAAGGTGGGGGGCACATGGATATTGGGGTCCTTGGGGAGGGGGGGGCATGGAATCTGGGGTCTCCAAGGTGGGGGGCACATGGGTATTGGGGTCCTTGGGGAGGGGGGGGCATGGAATCCGGGGTCTCCAAGGTGGGGGGCACATGGGTATTGGGGTCCCTGGGGATGGGGGTCCCCAGGGATGGGGGTCCCCAGGGGGATCCCCAAGGAGAGGGTCCCAGGGCAGGGGGTCCTGGGGTGGGGGGTCCCTGGGGGAGGGTCTTCAAGGGGGGGCTCCCAAGGATGGGGGTCCTGGAGTAGGGGGTCCTCAGGGCAGGGGATTCCCAGGGGGTCCCTAGGAGGGGGTCCCAGGGCAGGGGGTCCCCAGGGGAGGGGATCCCAGGGTCCCCAAGGTGGGGGCACACGGATATTGGGGTCCCTGGGGAGGGGGGGGGCATGGAATCCAGGGTCCCCAAGGTGGGGGACACATGGGTATTGGGGGTCCCTGGGGATGGGGGTCCCGGGGCAGGGGGTCCCCAGGGATGCGGGTCCCCGGGGGAGTCCCCAAGGGGGGCAGGGGTCCCAGGGCAGGAGGTCCTGGAGTAGGGGGTCCTCAGAGCAGGGGATTCCCGGGGGGATCCCCAAGGAGGGTGTCCCAGGGATGGGGGTCCTGGGGTGGGGTGGGGGTCCCCGGGGGGGTCCGCACCGATGCAGGCGCCGTTGTGGCCGCGGAAGCCGGGGGGGCAGGGGGTGCAGAGGAACCCCCCGGGCTGGTTCTCGCATTTGCCTTCGGGACACGTCCCCACGTCCAGGCACTCGTTGATGTCTGGGGGGGGGACACGGGGGGGGGACAGGTCAGGGGCGGACACACACGCGGGGAGAGCCCGCGGCACCCCGTGACGGGGGTCGTCCCCGCGGGGGGGTCACCTTCGCAGAGGGGCTGCCTCGAGCTCTTGCGGCGGTAGCCCGGGTGGCATTCGCACTTGTAGTGGCCGGGGACGTTGGCGCAGGTGCCGCCGTCCCCGCAGATGTCCGCCTTGGCGCACTCGTCGATGTCTGCGGGCGCGCGGGCGTGTCCCCGACCTCGTCCCGTGTCCCCAAACCTTGCCCCATGTCCTAAACCTTGTCCCGTGTCCCCCAAACCTCATCCCGTGTCCCCAAACCTTGCCCTGTGTCCCCAACCTCATCCCATGTCCCCCAACCTCGTCCCGTGTCCCCAACCTCGTCCCGTGTCCCCAACCTCATCCCGTGTCCCCAAACCTCGTCCCGTGTCCCCAACCTCGTCCCATGTCCCCCAACCCTGTCCTGTGTCCCCAACCTTGTCCCGTGTCCCCCAAACTCATTCAGTGTACCCAAACCCTGCCCTGCATTCCCAACCTTGTCCCGTGTCCCCAAACCCTGCCCCATGTCCCCAACCTCGTCCCGTGTCCCCCAACCTCGTCCCGTGTCCCCCAACCTCGTCCCGTGTCCCCAAACCTTGCCCTGTGTCCCCAACCTCGTCCCGTGTCCCCAAACCCTGCCCTGCATCCCCAACTTTGTCCTGTGTCCCCAACCTCATCCCGTGTCCCCCAACCTCATCCCGTGTCCCCAAACCCTGCCCTGTGTCCCCAAGCCCTGCCCCATGTCCCCAACGTCATCCCATCCCCAACCTCATCCCGTGTCCCCAACCTCGTCCCATGTCCCCAAACCCTCTCCCGTGTCCCCAACCTCATCCTGTCCCCAACCTTGCTGCCTCTCCCCAAACCCTGTCCGATGTCCCCAACCTCATCCCGTGTCCCCAATCCTGTCCTGTGTCCCCATCCCTGTCCCATCTCCCCCACCCACTGCCCGTGTCCCTTGTCCCCTGCCCCTTCCCCATGCCCCCACGTCCCCGTGCCATGTCCCCCATCCCCATGCCCCATATCCCCGTGTCCCATATCCCCACGTCTCCTTTTCCCCGTGTCCTCGTGCCCCACATCCCCACGTCCTGTGACCCTGTGACACCACGTCCCCGTGTCCCCACGCCCCTGTGTCCCGTGTCCCTGTGTCCCACGTCCCCATGTCCTGTGTCCCACGTCCCCGTGTCCCCACATCCCCATGTCCCACGTCCCCAGTCCCATGTCCCTATGTCATGTCCCCGTGTCCCACATCCCCATGTCCTGTGTCCCCACATCCCCGTGTCCCACGTCCCCATGTCCTGTGTCCCCACGTCCCCATGTCCCACGTCCCCATGTCCCATGTCCCTATGTCATGTCCCCGTGTCCCACGTCCCCATGTCCTGTGTCCCCGCATCCCCATGTCCCCACGTCCCCGTGTCCCCACATCCCCACATCCCACGTCCCCGTGTCATGTCCCCGTGTCCCACGTCCCCATGTCCTGTGTCCCCACATCCCCGTGTCCCACGTCCCCATGTCCTGTGTCCCCGCATCCCCATGTCCCCACGTCCCCGTGTCCCCACATCCCCACATCCCACGTCCCCGTGTCATGTCCCCGTGTCCCACGTCCCCATGTCCTCTGTCCCCACCTCCCCGTGTCCCCACATCCCCGTGTCCCCACGTCCCCATGTCCCACATCCCCGTGTCATGTCCCCGTGTCCCACGTCCCCATGTCCTGTGTCCCCACATCCCCGTGTCCCACGTCCCCATGTCCTGTGTCCCCACATCCCCGTGTCCCCACGTCCCCATGTCCCACGTCCCCGTGTCATGTCCCCGTGTCCCACGTCCCCATGTCCTGTGTCCCCACATCCCCGTGTCCCCACGTCCCCGTGTCCCACGTCCCCATGTCCTGTGTCCCCACATCCCCGTGTCCCACGTCCCCATGTCCTGTGTCCCCACATCCCCGTGTCCCCACGTCCCCATGTCCCACGTCCCCGTGTCATGTCCCCGTGTCCCACGTCCCCATGTCCCGTGTCCCCGTGCCCCCCGTGTCGCGTCCCCGGCCGCTCACCGGCGCAGGATCGCACGCCCTTGTGCAGGCTGAGCTGGAACCCGCGGTGACAGTGACAGTTGTAGGAGCCGCCCGTGTTCATGCAGACGCCGCGGCCGGCGCCGCACGGCTCCGCCTCGCACTCGTTCACGTCTGCACGGGGGCACACGCGTGTGAAGGCGTGACATGCACACACACAGACGCCCTTCCCCGTGCACGGCGAGACGTGCTGCGCCAGGCACACGCATGTGCGGTTGTGGCCTGCCGGGCACAGGCGTGCGGTCATATGCGCACGTGCGTGTGCGGTTGTGACCCCCCCGTGCATGCGCGTGTGCAGCCATGCTCCCCCATGCACGCGCGTGTACTCACAATGACCTGTCCTGCACCGTGCACACACGTGTGCAGTTGTGACCCCCCCCATGCATGCACGTGTGCAGCCGTGTTCCCCCACGCACGCACACGTACTCACAATGAGCTGTCCTGCACGGTGCACACGCGTGTGCAGCTACGTTCCCCCATGCACACGCGTGTGCAGCCGTGCAGTGAGGCTGAATATCACCCATAGCAGCACTGGGGGTGCACACAGCCCCCCCATACTGGTGCAACAGCACTCGGGGTGCAGGCAGCCCCCCCCCAGCCCCCCCATACTGGTGCAACAGCACTCGGGGTGCAGGCAGCCCCCCCCCCAGCCCCCCCATACTGGTGCAGCGGCACTGGGGGTGCAGGCAGGACCCCCCCCCAGCCCCCCCGTACCGGTGCAGTAGCGGCGCTGGGGGTGCCAGCGGTACCCCGGGTAGCAGAGGCAGCTGTACCCCCCCGGCCCCATCACACACTCGCCGGGGCCACAGATGTTGCGGTTCAGTTTGCACTCGTCCGTCTCTGGGGGAGGGCACAGGGGGGCTCAGGGGGTCCCAAAGGGTCCCAAGGGGTCCCAGAGGGGTCCCAGGAGAGCTTTGGGGGTGTTAGAGGGGGTCCCAGGGAGGTCTGAGGGACTCAGAGGGGTTCTGGGGGGTCCCAGGAGGGTCTCAGGGGGGTCCCGGGGGAGGTTTGGGGGCTTAGAGGGGGTCCCAGGGAGGTCTGAGGGACTCAGAGGGGTTCTGGGGGGTCCCAGGAGGGTCTCAGGGGGGTCCTGGGGGAGGTTTGGGGGCTTAGAGGGGGTCCCAGGGAGGTCTGAGGGACTCAGAGGGGTTCTGGGGGGTCCCAGGAGGGTCTCAGGGGGGTCCCGGGGGAGGTTTGGGGGGCTTAGAGGGGGTCCCAGGGAGATCCGAGGGGCTTAGGGGAGTCGGGGGGGGGGTCCCAGAGGGATTGGGGGGAGGGGTTTCCAGTGTCTCAACAGGCATCCCGGGGGGGGTCCCAGGGGAGGTTTGGGGGCTTAGAGGGGGTCCCAGGGATGTTCCAGGGAGGTCTGAGGGGCTTAGAGGGGTCAGAGGGGTCCCAGAGGGATTGGGGGGGTCCCAGGGTCTCAACAGGAGTCTCAGGAGAGTCCCCAGGGGGTCCCAGGGAGATCTGAGGGGCTTAGGGGAGTCGGGGGGGGGGTCCCAGAGGGATTGGGGGGGTCCCAGGGTCTCAACAGGAGTCCCGGGGGGGTCCCAGGGAAGGTTTGAGGGGCTTAGAGGGGGTCCCAGGGATGTTCCCGGGAGGTCTGGGGGTCCCAGGACAATTGAGGGGTCCCAAGGGGGTCTCAGGGGGGTCCCAGGGGAGGTTTGGGGGGCTCAGAGGGGGTCCCATGGAGATGAGGGGCTTAGGGGAGTTGGGGGGGGTCCTAGAGGGATTGGGGGGGTCCCAGTGTCTCAACAGGAGTCCCGGGGGGGTCCCAGGGGAGGTTTGGGGGCTTAAAGGGGGTCCCAGGGATGTTCCAGGAAGGTCTGGGGGTCCCAGGACAATTGAGGGGTCCCAAGGGGGTCTCAGGGGGGTCCCAGGGGAGGTTTGGGGGGCTTAGGGGGGTCCCAGGGGTGTTCCAGGGAGATCTGAGGGGCTTAGAGGGGTCGGGGGGGTTCCCAGAGGGATTGGGGGGTCCCGGGGTCTCAAGGGGGCTCCCAGGAGGGTCTGGGGGTCCCTCACCGGTGACCTGGGTGGGGGCGATCTCGGCGGCGCTGCGCGTGTGCTGCTCGGCCACCACCCGCCAGACGACGGCCGTGGTGGGACGGGCGACCACCTCTGGGGGGGACACGCCACGGGTGGGGCCGCGGGGTCTGTGGGTGTCCCCCCCCCGGTGTCCCCGTCCCCATCCCACCTCCATCCCGTGCGCGTCCCCTCCTGTCCCCATCCCCGCCCGTGTCCCATCCTGTCCCTGTCCCCATCCTCATCCCTGTCCCCACACGTCCTCTCCTGTCCCCACGCGTGTCCCATCCCTGTCCCCACGTGTCCCATCCCTGTCCCCACACATGTCCCATCCTGTCCCCACGCGTGTCCCATCCCTGTCCGTGTCCCCACACGTGTCTCATCCCTGTCCCCACACGTGTCCCATCCTGTCCCCACACGTCCCATCCCTGTCCCCACACGTGTCCCATCCTGTCCCCACGCGTGTCCCATTCTCGTCCCCACGCGTGTCCCATCCTGTCCCCACGCGTGTCCCATCCCTGTCCCCATGCATGTCCCATCCCTGTCCATGTCCCCACGTATGTCCCATCCCTGTCCCCACACGTGTCCCATCCCTGTCCCCATCCCGTCCCCATGCGTGTCCCATTCTCGTCCCCACGCGTGTCCCATCCCTGTCCGTGTCCCCACGTATGTCCCATCCCTGTCCCCACGCGTGTCCCATCCTGTCCCCACACATGTCCTCTCCTGTCCCCACGTGTCCCATCCCTGTCCCCACACATGTCCCATCCTGTCCCCACGTGTGTCCCATCCCTGTCCCCACACGTGTCCCATCCTGTCCCCACGTGTGTCCCATCCCTGTCCGTGTCCCCACACGTGTCCCATCCCTGTCCCCACGCGTGTCCCATCCCTGTCCCCATGCATGTCCCATCCCTGTCCGTGTCCCCACGTATGTCCCATCCCTGTCCCCATGCGTGTCCGATCCCTGTCCCCATCCCGTCCCCACGCGTGTCCCATTCTCGTCCCCACGCGTGTCCCATCCTGTCCCCACGCGTGTCCCATCCCTGTCCGTGTCCCCACGTATGTCCCATCCCTGTCCCCACGCGTGTCCCATCCTGTCCCCACACATGTCCTCTCCTCTCCCCACGTGTCCCATCCCGTCCCCACGCGTGTCCCCATCCTCTGCCCGTCCCTGTCCCGTCCCCATCCCTCTGCGTGTCCCCGTGTCCGTGTCCCCCCCCCTTACCGGGGTACCGGGGGGGGTCGGTGCTCCCCGGGGGCTGCTCCAGGCCCTGTTCCTCCGAGTGGGTCCAGAAAGCCGGGAGCTGGGGGGGACACTGCTGTCCCCTCTGCTCCCCCCGTGTCGGTTCCCCCCCCGGCTCCCCCATGTCCCCCCCAGCCCCCCCCGCTCTCCCCGTGTCCGCCCCCCAGCCCCCCCAGTCCCCTCTACCCCCCCCAGCCCCCCCTCCTGCCCATCCCCTGTCCCCTCCCCCGATGTCCCCAATGTCCCTGTTCCCCCCCCTCAAGCTCTCCCCATTGCCCCCCCATCCCCCCACACTCACCATGGCCGGGGGGGTCACGGCTGCGGGGGAAGGGGGCGGTGAGACCCCAAATGGGCCCCCCCGCGGGAGGGGGGGACACAACGTGGGGTCACGGAGGGACATGGGGGACCCCGGGGGGATACGGGGTCCTCGGGGGGTGATGGATGGGGTGGGGGGACACACACGGGGGGGACACACACAGGGGACCCCATGGGGGGGGACAAAAGGGGTTCATGGGGGGGGGCACAAGGGAAGAATAGGGAACCCCAGGGGACATGGGGGGGGACACAGGGACATGGGGGGGGACAAGGGACCCCAGGGACATGGGGGGGGGACAGGGACATGAAGGGGGGGACGGGGACATGGGGGGGGACAAGGGACCCCAGGGACATGGGGGGGGGACAGGGACATGAAGGGGGGGACGGGGACATGGGGGGGGACAGGGGACCCCAGGGGACATGGGGGGGGGAACAGGGACATGGGGGGGGGACAGGGACATGAAGGGGGGGACGGGGACATGGGGGTGACAAGGGACCCCAGGGGACATGGGGGGGGGAACAGGGACATGGGGGGGGACACAAGGGACCCCAGGGGACATGGGGGGAGGGTCATGGAGATCTAGGAGGGACATAAGGGGTCACGGGGGGACACGGGGGACCCCAGGGGACACGGGGGGGGGCACAGGGGGGTCATGAGGACCTGGGGGGGGGGGACACAGGGGACCCCAGGGGAGCGGGGGGAGACCCCGAGGGGACACGGCGGAGGGGGGGGTGACCGACCTGGGGGCGGGGGCGCGTCGGGGGGCGCGGGGCTGGGGGCGGGCGGGGGGGGCCGGGGGGGCCGCTCGGGGGTCCCGTCGGGGTGGATGTGGAGGGTGAAGTCGCTCTCGCCCTGGATGGTGAGGGTCTGGTGGGAGGTCAGGACGTGGTACCCCTTCCCCGCCGGGCAGATGGCCTTGAAGGCGGCTGGGGGGGGGGGAATCGGGGGGGTCAGTGGGTGCTGGGGTGGGGGGGGGGCTGTGCTCCCCCCTCCCCAAACCCAGCATCCCCCCCAAAATGGGTCCCTCCATCCCTCAGCCCCCCCGCGATGGGTGCCCTGAGCTCCCCCCCCATAGTACCCTAACCCCCCCCCCAGATGGGAACCCTGACCCCGCATCCCACCCCAAAGATGGGGACCCCCCCCCACCCCAGAGATGGGGACCCCCATCCTGCCCCCCCTCCCCCCCCACATCCCCTGCCCCCACATCCCTCCCCACCCCCCAAAGATGGGGACCCTGTGTGTGTGTGTGTCCCCCCCCCCAGGGCCCCCCATACCGGTGCCGTCGGCGGGGCAGCGCTCGCAGCGGCCCCCCCAGGCCTTGCCCACGCTGCAGCAGCAGGTCTGGCGCGTCAGGCGGGTGGGCAGGGGGTGCTGGCACTGCTGGGCCCCCGACACCAGCCGGAAGCAGAGACCCCTCTCCTCCCCCTTCTCCGCTGCGGGGGACGGTCACGCACCCCAAAACCCCACGGCACCCCCCCGCCCCCGCAGCTGGGGTGGCACCTCCCCAGACCCCCAGAGACCCCCCCCCGAGCCTCCCATGGACCCTCCGTTGGCCCTGGCCCGGACCCCTGGGACCCCCCCCCAGACCCTCCCAGAGCCCTGGGGCCCCCCAGAACCCAAAGATGCCACATAGACCCCCCCCAGGGTACCCCTGGCAGCCCCCCCAGACCCTCATAGATCCCCCACAGACACCCCCAGACCCTGTCCAGGACCCCTGGGACCCCCCCCAGACACCCCACGGACCCCCCCGAGCATCCCACAGTGCCCCTCCCAGACCCCTGGGACCCCTCCAGAGCCCCGTAGATCCCACATAGACCCCCCCCAGGGTACCCCGGCAGCCCCCCAGTCCCTCATAGACTTCCCAGACCCTCCCACAGAGCCCCCCAATGCCCCTCCAGGACCCCCTGGGCAGCCCCCAGCCCCCCCAGACCCTCCCACAGAGCCCCCCAATGCCCCTCCCAGACCCCTGGGACCCCCCGGAGCCCCGTAGATGCCACATAAACCCCCCCCAGGGTACCCCCGGCACCCCCCCGAGACCCTCACAGACCCCCCAAACCCTCCCACGGACACCCCCAGACCCCATCCAGGACCCCTGGGACTCCCCCAGCACCCCCACGGATCCCCACCAGAGCATCCCACGGAATGTCCCAACGTCCCTCCGGGACCCCCGGGACCCCCCCCCCAGCCCCACGTACGCAGGCACTGGCTGCGGGAGGGCCCCAGCACGTGCCCGGCTTTGCAGGCGCAGCGGAAGCTGCCCTGGGTGTTGAGGCAGTCGCCGTGCTGGCAGACGCCCTGCATGGCGCACTCGTTGATGTCTGCGGCAGCCGCGTCAGCGCCCCGCACACGCGTGGGCGCGCACACGCGTGACCCCCCCCCTCCCCTCCACGCCCGTGCCCCGTGGACGCACGCCCGTGTCCCCCGCACAGGCATATCCCGCGTGCTTGCGCGTGCCCGGCCCGCGCGCGACCCCTGTGCACGCACGGTCCCGTGCGCGCACACGCGTGGCCCCGTGCGCGCACACGCGTGGCCCCGTGCGTGCGTGCACGCGCGTGGCCTGCGCGTGCCCTCGTTGCGCGTACCCGCCGTGCGCTCACGCGCGCGTCCCCAGGCGCGCCCACGTGCGACGCCGTGGGGCACGCGCACACCCCCCCCCCCCAGCCCCACGCACGCGCGTGGTTTTCCTGCGCGTAGCCGCAGCACGCGTGCGCGATCCTGCGCGCGGCCCCGCGGTGCACGTACACGCGTGGCCCCGTGCGCGCGCGCCCCCGGCCTGTGCGCGCCCTCCCCCCCGTGCACAAACGGGCTCAACTCCGCTTGCACGCTCCCCGCACGCCCGTCGCACGCCCGTCGCACGCTCGCGTGCCCTACCTTGGCAGTGGCTGCTGTTGAGGCGCTTGTAGCCCTGGGGACAGTCCCCCCCGTGCTCCCCCCGGACGGGGCCCGTCTTCTGCACCCCCGTGTCTGCAACACCCCCCGCGGTCACGCTCGGGCGCCTGCGTCCCCCCAGGGTGGGGGTCCCTGGGTCCCTGGGGGGGGGTGG
Organism: Buteo buteo; assembly: GCF_964188355.1. Taxonomy (NCBI): domain Eukaryota; kingdom Metazoa; phylum Chordata; class Aves; order Accipitriformes; family Accipitridae; genus Buteo; species Buteo buteo. Next base: position 617,314 of record NC_134199.1, on the reverse strand, counting down.
GGTGGCCGGGGGGGGGGACCCCCACTCACACTGCAGGTGGGGGCACTTGTGGCACTTGCTCTGTCCCCAGGCGGTGCCGATGCTGCCGCAGCAATCCTCCTGCTTGGTCAGCCCCGGCAGCGGGTTGCTGCCGCACTGGGGGGGGGGGTCAGGGTGTCAGCACCCCCAAATACCCCCCCCCCAGGACCCCTAAATACCCCCCAGCACCCCCCAATGACCCGCATCCCCCCGGCACCTATTGCAACGTCTGCTCCTTGTGCAAAGCGTGCACCCCGTGTGTGTGTGTCCCCCCCCCCACACCCCACAACCCCCCCGCACCCCGTGTCTCCCTCACACCCCACATCCCCCCCTGCACCCCACGACCCCCCAAACCCCCCCCCCAACCCCACTCACCGACTGCTTGGGCAGGGTCTCCTGGAAGCAGCGGCCGAGGGGTTTGTGGGTGTGGGGCCGGGGGGGCGCGGGGGGCTTGCTGCCGGCGGGGGGCTGCGCCGGGTGGGCCAGCAGCAGCCCGGGGCCGCGGGGGGCTCCTTCGGGGGGTCGGGGTTCGATGCGATGAACCTGCACCGAGGCCTCGGGGGGGTGGTGGACCCGCACGTTCACCAGCGGCGGCGGCACCTGCACTGGGGGGGGGCACCGGCACTTCAGCACCCCGGTACCCCCGGCGCGGGCACCCCGGGAACGGACACGGGTGGGACCCCTGGCATGGGCGCCTCAGCACCCCCGGGAGCCTGGGAATGGGTGTGTGTGGGACCCCCGAGACCCCCAGTGTGGGCACCCCGGGATGCCGGGCATATGTGGGACCCCTGGCATGGGCAGCCCAGCACCCCTAGGACCCTGGGAATGGGCGTGGGGGAGACCCCCGAGACCCCCAGTATGGGCACCCCAGGATTCCTGAGACCCTGGCAATGGGCATATGTGGGACCCCTGGGACCCCCTGCCCCCCAGGACCCCCAGTACGGGCACCCCGGGACCCCTGAGACCCTGGCAATGGGTGTGTGTGGGACCCCCAGTATGGACACCCCCCACTAGACCCCCTGAGACCCCCAGAAATGGGCACCCCCGGGACCCCGAGCGTAGCCGAGACCCCCCCGTACGGGCACCCCCAGACCCCCTGACGTGGGACCCCTGGGAACGAGCACCCTGGGACCCCAACGCGGGACCCCCCCGGCACCCCCAGGAAAGGGCACCCCAACGTGGGACCCCCGTGCCCCCCAGCACCGGGACCCCCAGCTCCCCGGTACGGGCCCCCCCGTGCGCCCCCCCCCCCTTCAGCCCCCCGATACCTTCAGCCGAGTGGTGCCCGGGCCCCAGGGGCACCACGAAGGTGGCGTGGCTGACGTGCCCCCCCCCGTGCCCCCCCCCGTGGCCCCCCCCGTGGGTTCCCCCGGAGGGGGGGTCGGGGGGGGCAGCCGCCCCGGGGCCGTCGGCGATCACCTGGACGGCGTAAACGGCGACTTTGGCCCCCGGGGGGGGCTCGGGGGGGGCGTCGGGGGGCGCGGGGGGGGGCGGCGGGGGGGGCCCCCCCTGGCGCCCCGCCGGCACTTGGCAGAAGCGGCCGGTGAAGGCGGGGGGGCAGAGGCAGTGGGAGCGGGAGCTGCACTGGCCCCCGTTCATGCAGGGCAGGGGGCACACCACTGCGGGGGGAGCGGGGCGTCGGGGGGGGCCGGGGGGCACCGGGCACCCTGACCCCCCCCCCGCGCCCCGCAAGGGCCTCCTGAACCCCCCGTGCCCCCCCAGACCCCCTGCATCCCCCAAATCCCTGTGCCCCCCCAGACCCCTGCATCCCCCAAATCCCTGTGCCCCTCCAAAACTCCTGTGCCCCCCCAAATCCCTGTGCCCCCCCAGACTCTCTGCATCCCCCAAAATCCCTGTGCTCCCTCAAACCCCTCCACCCCCCAGACCCCCTGTGTCCCCCCCAAACCCCCTGCACCCCCCAGACCCCCTGAGCCACCCAAAATCCCTGCGCCCCCCAAAATCCTTGTGCCCCCCCACCCACTGCATCCCCCCAAATCCCTGTGCCCCTCCAAAACTCCTGTGCCCCCCCAAATCCCTGTGCCCCCCCAGACCCCTGCATCCCCCCAAATCCCTGTGCCCCTCCAGATCCCCTGCATCCCCCAAAATCTCTGCATCCCCCAAACCCCTGCACCCCCCCAGACCCCCTGCATCCCCCCAAATCCATGTGCTCCTCCAAAACTCCTGTGCCCCCCCGAAACTCTTGTGCCCCCCCAAATCCCTGTGCCCCCGCCAGACCCCCTGTGCCCCCCCAAATCCCTGTGCCCCTCCAAAACTCCTGTGCCTCCCCAAATCCCTATGCCCCCCCCAGACCCCCCCGTGCCCCCCCCAGACCCCCTGCATCCCCCCAAATCCCTGTGCTCCCCCAAACCCCTCCACCCTCCCAGACCCCCTGTGTCCCCCCCAAACCCCCTGCACCCCCCCGGACCCCCTGTGCCCCCCCCCGCAGCCTGGGCCCGGCTGGGTGCCGTGTGCTCGCACACGCGTGTGTGCCTGTGTCCTGGTGCACAGGGCGGGCATCTGTCCCCGTGTCCCCATCCCCGGCTGTCCCTGTCCCCATCCCAATCCCCGTGCCACCCTGTCCTTGTCCCCGTCCCATCCTGGCCCTTGTCCCTCTCCCATCCCTGTCCCGTCCATCCTGTCCCTGGGCCACCCTGGTCCTGGTCCCTGTCTCATCCTTGTGCTGTGCCATCCCTGTCCCTGTCCCCATCTCCGTCCCATCCCACCCTGTCCCTGTCCCCATCCCTGTCCCTGTGCCATCTCCGTGTCACCCCATCCTCATCCCTGTGCCACCCTGTCCCCATCCTGGTCCTTATGCTTGTCCCTGTCCCATTCCGTCCCTGTCCCCATCCTGTCCCCGTCCCAGTCCCTGTCCCATCCATCCTGTCCCTGTCCCCATCCCTGTCCCTGTGCCATCCCCGTGCCACCCCATCCTGATCCCTGTGCCACCCTGTCCCCATCCTGGTCCTTGTCCTTGTCCCTGTCCCATCCTGCCCCTGTCCCCATGCCACACTGTGCCACTCCATCCCGTCCCTGTCCCATTCCGTCCCTGTCCCCATCCCCGTCCCTGTCCCATCCATCCTGTCCCTGTCCCCATCCTGGTCCTGGTCCCTGTCCCCATCCTGTCCCTGAGCCACCCTGTCCCCATTTTCATCCCTGTCCCCATCCACCATCCTGTCCCTGTCCCCATCCCGGTCCCTGTCCCTGTGCCTGTGCCATCCCTTCCTGATCCCTGTGCCACCCTGTCCCTGCCCCCATCCCTGTCCTCATCCTGATCCCTGTGCCACCCCATCCTGTCCCTGTCCCCATTCTTGTCCCTGTCCCACCCCATCCCCATCCCTGTCCCCATCCTGATCCCTGTGCCTGTGCCATCCTTCTGCCACCCCATCCTGTCCCTGTCCCCATCCTGGTCCTCATTCCTCTGCTGTGCTCATCCCCATCCCTGAGCCATCCCAGCTCCATCCCATCCTGTCCCTGTCCCCGCCCTGATCCCTGTCCCTGCACCAGCTCCATCCCATCCCTGTCCCCATCCTGTCCCTGTCCCTGTGCCATCCCTGTGCCACCCCATCCTGTCCCTGTGCCTCCCTGTCCCCATCCTGGTCCTGGTCCCTGTCTCATCCCTGTGCTGTGCCCTCCCTTTCCCTGTCCCCATCTCCATCCCATCCCATTCTGTCCCTGTCCCCATCCCCATCCTGGTCCTCATCCCCATTCCTGTGCCACCCCCTCCTTGTCCCCGTGCCATCCAGTCCCTATCCTGGTCCTTGTCCCTGTCCCATCCTGTCCCTGTCCCCATCCCTGTCCTCATGCCACCCTGTGCCACCCCATCCTGTCCCTGTGCCCATCCTGGTCCTCATCCCTGCCCCAGTGCCGCCCCAGTGCCATCCCCGTCCCCATCCCCATCCCCATCCCATCCTGTCCCTGTGCCATCCTGTTGCCATCCGCCATCCTGAACCCCGTCCCTGTCCCCATCCCATCCTGTCCGTGCCATCCTGTCCCCATCCACCATCCGGTCTGTGTCCCCATCCCTGTCCCCATCGTGGTCCCTGTCCCTGCGCCATCCCTGTGCCACCCTGTCCCTGTCCCCATCGTGTCCTCATCCCGATTCCTGTGCCACCCCCTCCTTGTCCCCATGTCACCCTGTCCCCATCCTGGTCCTTGTCCTTGTCCCTGTCCCATTCTGTCCCTGTTCCCATCCTGGTCCCCATCCTGGTCCTTGTCCCTGTCCCCATCCCCATCCCACCCCGTCCCTGTGCCATCCCGTTGCCATCCGCCATCCCGTCCCTGTCCCCATCCCTGTCCCTGTGCCATCCCTGTGCCATCCCATCCCGATCCCTGTGCCACCCTGTCCCCATCCTGGTCCTTGTCCTTGTCCCTGTCCCATCCTGTCCCTGTCCCCATCCTGGTCCTCATCCCTGTCTCATCCCTGTGCTGTGCCATCTCTGTCCCTGTCCCCATCTCCCTCCCATCCCACCCTGTCCCTGTCCCTGTGCCATCTCTGTGTCACCCCATCCTGATCCCTGCGTCACCCTGTCCCCATCCCGGTCCATATCCTTGTCCCTGTCCCATCCCGTCCCTGTCCCCATCCCTGTCCCCATTCCATCCTGTCCCTGTCCCTGTCCCGATCCCCGTCCCAGTCGTTGTCCCTGTGCCATCCAGTTGCCATCTGCCATCCCGTCCCTGTCCCCATCCCGGTCCTTATCCTTGTCCCTGTCCCATCCCGTCCCTGTCCCCATCCCTGTCCCCATTCCATCCTGTCCCTGTCCCCGTCCCGGTCCCCGTCCCATCCATCCCGTCCCTGTCCCCGTCCTGGTCATTGTCCCTGTCCCCATCCCCATCCCGCTCTGTCCCTGTGCCATCCCGTTGCCCTCCACCATCCCGTCCCTTGTCCTTGTCCCTGTCCCCTCCTGTCCCTCTTCCCATCCCCGTCCCCGTCCCATCCATCCTATCCCTGTCCCCATCCTGGTCCTTGTCCCTGTCCCATCCCGTCCCCATGCCCATCCCGGTCCCCATCCCGGTCCTCACGCCCGTCCCCCCGCCCCGTGCCACGCCGTCCCCCTCCTGATCCCCGTCCCCCCCCAATCCCAACCCCATCCCGTTCCCCGTTCCCGGTCGCGGCCTCGGCGCTCACCGACGCGGAAGCCGGAGCCGGTGAGGGTGTCGGCCGCGTGCCCGTTCTCGCCGATGAGCGTCATGTTGGAGCCGGGTTGGCAGGAGTCGCGGCAGAGCCCCTTCAGGCACGTCCGCCGGCAGATCAGGGGGGCGAAGACCACCTTGAAGCGCTCGCGGGCCACCGCCGTCCCCCCCCCGCCGCCGCCCCCGCCGCCCCCCAAAGCCACCAGCGCCCCCAGCACCACCCACACCCCCCCCCAGTGCCCCATGACCGCCCGGATTTGGGGGGGGGGGGGGCCTCTCCCCTTGACCCCCGATTCGGGGAGCCGCGAGGGGTCACGCCAAGCCCGGGTTGGGGGGGTCAGGGCCGGACGCCGGCCTTCGCGCCCCCCCCCTCCACCGCCGGCCCCGGTCGAGAGCTGAGGCCGAGCGCGGATACCGGGTTTTCCCCCCCCCCCCCAGGGGGGGCTCCCGGACACCGGGATGTGGGGGTCCCCCCTGGGCTGGATGCCGTGGAAGGAGGGGGGGGGGCGTTGGGGGTCAGTGGGGGGGGGCGGGTTGGGTGTTTTTCCCGCCGGCCGCCCGCGTTCCCGTCAGCCTCGGGAAGGCGGACGCTCGGGATCGCTCCGGAATGGGGTTTGGGGGGGGGGGGGTTGGAGGGGGGGGGGCCGGCTGGGATCCCGCTGGAGCGGGGGAGGGTGGGCGGGAGCCGGGACGGCCGGGTGCTCGCCAGGAATTGGGGGGGGGGGGGAATGGGGGGGGGGGGGAGGGGAGGAACCCGGATGGCCGGGTCCTCTTCCAGCGCTGGGAAAGGCCGGACGCGGATTGGGGGGGGGGGGGGAAGGGGGGGCGGCTCCCAAACACCCGGGTGTCCCCCCCGGGGGGGGGATGGGGGGGGCCCCCCCCCCGGGTCCCACAAGGAGGAGGCGGGGGCTGGGGGGTCGTCAGGAGTTTATTTGGCTGCGTTCGCTCCCCCCCCCCCCCCACGCGCCGTCGGCGCCGCTTCGTCAGCGCTAACGAGGGGGGGAGGGGCAGCACCCCCTTCCAGTGTATAATCAGCCCCCCCTCCCCCCCCGGAGGCGGGACTTCCTCTTTTTCCTGCCAGAGGGGGTGGGATTTCCTGTTTCCCCCCATGGATGAGGACAGGACTTCCTGTTTTTCCTGCCAGAGGGGGCGGGATTTCCTGTTTTCCCCCACGGATGAGGGTGGGACTTCCCATTTTCCCCACCAGAGGGGGCAGGATTTCCTGTTTGCCCCCCAGATGAGGGTGGGACTTCCCGTTTTCCCCACCAGAGGGGGCGGGATTTCCTGTTCCCCCCCCCCCAGATGAAGGCAAGATTTCCTGTTTTCCCCACCCGAGAAGGCGGGACTTCCCATTTTCCCCCACTGGTGGGGCGGGATTTCCGCTTTTCACTGCCAGAAAGGAGGGGATGGGGGCGGGACTTCCTGCCGTAGAAGGTGTCCCCGCCTTGGCGAAGGCGGGATTTCCTGTAATGCCCTTTGCTTTGACCTATGGGGTGCCTGAGCGGGCGGGACTTCCTCTGTCGCCAGCCGTCTGTCCCATCCCGGGGGGGTGGCGGAAGGCGGGGCATCCCTGCAGAGGCGGGACTTCCTGCATCACCCCCTGCCCCGCCCGCCCGCAGGGGAGGCGGGAGCGTCGTCGTCCCTCATTGGTCGTTGAAGGGGTCGCGGGGGCGGGCCCAGGGGTCGCCGAGGGGGGGGTCCCGCCGGGGTCCCGCCGAGACGAAGCTCCAGGGGTCGATGCGGGGGCGCAGGGGGGAGGGGCGGGGCCGCGCCGCGGGGCCGGGGGGGCCGGGGGAGCCGGGGGGGCGCGGGGACGGGGGGCTGGGCAGCGCCACGCCTGGGGGGGGGAGAACCAGGGAGGGGGGGTCGTCGGGGGGGCCCACGAGCCCCAAAACTGCCCCACGGCCCCCCCCAGAACCGCCCCACGGCCCCCCCGGCTGCCCCAACCACCCCGTAACTGCCCCCCGGGCCCCCCAGCTGCCCCATAGCCGCCCCATAGACCCCCACACCCGCCCCACGGATGCCCCCACCATCTCATATCTGCCCCACAGACCCCCCCGCTGCCCCATAACTGCCCTGCAGAGTCCCATGACCAGCCACTGCACTCCCAAACTGCCCCATAGCTGCCCCACAGACCTCCAACTGCCCCATAATTGCCCCACAGACCCCACAACCTCCCCACAGACCCCCCAAGTGCCCCATAACCGCCCCACAGACCCCCCAAGTGCCCCATAGACCCCCCAAGTACCCCATAACCAGCCCACAGACCCCCCCAAGTGCCCCATAACCGCCCCACAGACCCCCCAAGTGCCCCATAACCACCCCACAGACCCCCCAAGTGCCCCATAGACCCCCCAAGTACCCCATAACCAGCCCACAGACCTCCCCAAGTGCCCCATAACCGCCCCACAGACCCCCCAAGTGCCCCATAACCGCCCCACAGACCCCCCAAGTGCCCCATAACCACCCCACGGACCCCCCAAGTGCCCCATAGACCCCCCAAGTACCCCATAACCAGCCCACAGACCTCCCCAAGTGCCCCATAACCGCCCCACAGACCCCCCAAGTGCCCCATAACCACCCCACAGACCCCGCAAGTGCCCCATAGCTGCCCCACAGACCCCCCCAACTGCCCCACAGACACCCCCCCCCCCAAGTCGCCCCTTGCCCCCAGCCCCACTTACCCCACCCAGAGGTCCCAGCGCCCGGGCTCAGCTCGCGGGGTCTCCGGGCACCCAGGGGCGACGGCTGCAGCACCAGCTCAGGGGTCCCGGGGGTCCGGGCACGGCTCGGCTCAGGGGTCCCAGGGGTCTGGGCGCGACCCAGCTCAGGGGTCCCGGGAGTCCGGGCACGGCTCAGCTCAGGGGTCCCGGGGGTCCGGGCTCCCCCTTGCTCAGGGGTCCGGGACCAATTCAGCTCCAGGGTCCCAGGGGTCCGGGCCCGCCCCTGCTCGGGGGTCCCGGGGGTCCGGACCTGACCTGGGTCTGGGGTGCCAGGGGTCCGGACTTGGCTCGGATCTGGGGACTCAGGCGTCCGGGCTTGGCTTGGCTCAGGGGACCCGGGCGTCCGGGCGCGACCCGGCTCGGGGGTCCCGGGCGTCCGGGCGCGACCCGGCTCGGGGGTCCCGGGCGAGCTCAGCTCCGGGGACCCGGGGACCCGGGCCCGGCTTGGCTCGGGGGTCCCAGGCGAGCTCAGCTCCGGGGACCCCGGGGTGCGAGCCCGCCCCAGCTCGGGGGTCCCGGGCGCACGTGCGGGCCGGCGGGGGGACAGGCGGAGAAGGCCGGGGGAGGGCGGGGGGCTGCGGGGGGTCTCAGCGGGGGACAGGTCGCGGCCAAGCCCCAGGGACGCCAGCAGGGCCGAACCCCGCAGCAGCGCCCGGCGGAGCAGCCGCGGGGTCCCCCCTCGCTCCCCCCGGCCCTCCTCAGGCTCGGGGGTCCCAGCCTCGCCTGCGGGAAAGGAGGGGAGGGGGTCGTGAGCGGAGGCAGGACCCCCGACGACCCCCCAGGACCACCATCCCCCCGCCCCCGGGGACCCCCCCCAGGGACTCACCGTTGGGGGACGCGTCCCCCGGGCTGAGCTCGTCGGCGTCCAGGTACCAGGTGGTCTCCTCCGGCCGCAGCCTCCGCCTGCGGGGGGGACCCAGGTGTCGGAGTGGGGGGGACCGAGACCCCCCCCCAGGCTCCCCCCCGACCCCCCCCAGGGGTGCGGGACCCACCTGCCATTGAGGGCGCTGCCCTTCCCCCCGCGCCGCTCCAGCCCCCCGAGCCCCCGTGGCGGCTCCTCCTCCTCCTCCGGCTCCACTGGGGGCAGAGAGAGGCGTGATGTCATCCGTGGGGCGGCATGACATCACACGCGGTGCGGCGTCATTGCAAAACACTCCCACCCTCCCTTAGCCGTGACGTCACGCCCCACCCACCAATCCCAGCTGGGTCTGTGATGTCATTTCCTCCCGCTTCCCTTCCCGCCGGGGTGCGACATCGCTTTCTCCACCGCCTAGCTGGTGATGTCATATGTCAGCAGCGATGACATCACCACCCAAGACGCCCTAGCCAGCTAGGACCTCTGACATCACCTCCCAACAGATGTGACATCACAGGCAGCACCTCCCTGATTGGCTGCCCCCCCTCCCCCCAAGTGATGACATCACTCACGCTGAATGGCGCGCAGGCGGGGGAAGGGGGGCGACCCCCCCCCCGGCCCCTCCTGGGGGTCGCGGCTCCGGGGATCCCCCCCCGGCGCGGCCTGGACCGTCAGACGGTGCTTGAAATCTGGGGGGGTGAGGGGGGGGCACAGGGGTCAGCGCAGCCCCCAGTCCCCCCCCAAACCCAACTGCCCCCCCAATCCCCCCCCACCCCGTACCCTGGGGCATGCCGATGTGGTCGGCGGGCCGTCGGGGCCGTCGGAAGGGGGGTCTCCGTCGTTTGGGGGCCGGGGGGGGCCGGGGGGGTCCCCGCAGCATCAGGCTGAGCTCCCGCTCCAGCACCTCCAGCTCCCGCCGCGCCACCGCCGCCTCCCGCTGCCGCAGCGCCTCGGCCTGGCACCGCTGCGCCCGCGACGCCCGCGCCACCGCCTCCTCCCGGCTCCGCAGCTCCTGGGGGGGGCACAGGATCGGGGTGGGGGGGGGGACACGGACACGGACACAGGGGGGGACACGGACCAGCCGTGAGCAGCACCGGGACAGGGTCAGGCTGCTGCTGCCGGGTTTGGGGGGGGGCACTTGAGGGTCCCAAGGAGTCTGAAAGTGGCCCGGGGGGGTTGCAGGGTGTCCTGGGGGGGGTCCCAGGGGATCAGAGGGGGTCCCAAGGGGGTCCCAGGTGTTCCAGGGGGGTCCCAGAGGATCTGAGTGTGTCCTGGGGCAGTCCCAGGGGGTCCTAAGTGTCCCGAGGGGGTCCCAAGGGATCTGAGAGTATCCCAGGGGGGTCTCTGATGATCTGAGAGTGTCCCGGGGGGCCTCAGGGGGTCCTAAATGTCCCGGGGGGTCACAGGTGATCTGAGAGGTCCCAGAGAATCTGAGAGTGTCCCGAGGGGGTCCCAGGGGATCCTAGGTGTCCCACAGAGGTCTCAGGAGATCTGAGAGGGTCCCAAGGGGGTCCCAGAGAATCTGAGAGTGTCCCGAGGGGTCTCAGGGGGTCCTAAGTGTCCCGGAGGGGTCCCAAAGGATCTGAGAGTGCCCCGGGGGGGTCTCTGAGGATCTGAGAGTGTCCCGGGGGGCCTCAGGGGGTCCTAAATGTCCCGGGGGGTCACAGGTGATCTGAGAGGGTCCCAGAGAATCTGAGAGTGTCCCGAGGGGGTCCCAGGGGATCCTAGGTGTCCCACAGAGGTCTCAGGAGATCTGAGAGGGTCCCAAGGGGGTCCCAGAGAATCTGAGAGTGTCCCGAGGGGTCTCAGGGGGTCCTAAGTGTCCTGGAGGGGTCCCAAAGGATCTGAGAGTGCCCCGGGGGGGTCTCTGAGGATCTGAGGGTGTCCCGGGGGGCCTCAGGGGGTCCTAAGTGTCCCGGGGGGGTCACAGGTGATCTGAGAGGGTCCCAAGGGGGTCCCAGAGAATCTGAGAGTGTCCCGAGGGGGTCTCAGGGGGTCCTAAGTGTCCCGGAGGGATCCCAGAGGATCTGAGGGTGTCCCAGAGGGGCCCCAGGGGGTCCTAAGTGTCCCAGGGGATCCCAGGGGATCTGAGGGTGTCCCGGGGGGGGGGTCCTAGGGGATCCTAAGTGTCCCAAGGGGGTCCCAGAGGATCTGAGGGTCTCCCGGGGGGGCCCAGGGGGTCCTAAGTGTCCCGGAGGGGTCCCAAGGGATCTGAGGGGGTTCCAAGGGGGGGGGTCCCAGGGCGTCCCAAGTGTCCCGGCGGGGTCCCAGAGGATCTAAGAGTCTCCCAGGGGTGTCCCGCAGATCTCCCAAAAGGATCCCACAGAGTCCCAGGGTGTCCCCATGGTTGCAGGGGGTCCCAGGAGGGGCCAGGGGGGTCCCAGGTGTTTGGGGAGGGTCCCGGGGGGTCCCTGGGGGCGGCACCTTCTCCCGCGCCCGCAGCTCATCGAAGAGCCCCTGGATCTCGCGGCGCCAGCTCTCCTGTAGGGAGTGGAAGGACTCGGGGGGCCCCAGCCCCTCCGGCTCCAGCCCTGACAGCCGCCGCAGGATGGTCCCGAAGCCTGGCCGTCTGTGGGGGTCCTGCTCCCAGCAGGCTGCGGGGGCACCCAGGTGTCCGGGGGGGGGCTCCTGGGGAACCCCGGTGTCCCCCATGGGACGTAGGGGCTCCCACCGGGGACCCAGGAGTGCCCTCACGGACCCAGGCATCCGGGTACCCCAGGACTCAGGAGTGGGGGTCCCCACACCCCACCCACGGTCCCCAGGACATCCAGGCACCCTCCACCCCCCCCTCCACAGACCCAGGTGTCTGGGTACCCCAGGACTCAGGAGTGGGGGTCCCCATCCCCAACCTTCCCACCCAGGGACCCAGGCATCTGGGTACCCCCCAACCCCACAAAGGGCCCAGCCCCCTGATTGCCCCCCAGATGTCCGGGTACCCCCCAAAGGTCCCAGCGGCCCCCCCCGAGCCCCCCGGCACGGACCTGCCATCAGCTGGGCGAAGGGCTGGGGGCAGGTGGAGGGGATGGGCAGCGTCAGTTTGTTGACGGCCACCCCGTAGGCCACCGCCAGCCCGTCGATCCCCCGGTACGGCACCTCCCCGGTCAGCAGCTCCCACAGCAGCACCCCATAACTGGGGAGGGGGGGGGGGGCAGGGGGGGTGTGTCAGACCCTGGACCCGCTCTGACACCCCCCCAAAACCCCCAGGGACCCAGGTGTTTGGGTGCCCTGCATCCCCCCCACCCATGGACCCAGGTGGCCAGGTACCCCAGGACTCAGGGATGGGGGTCCCCATGCCCCCACAGGGTCCCCAGGACATCCAGGCACCCTTCATCCCCCCCCCACCTCCATGGACACACGCATCTGGGGGTCTTCCACTCCTCCCCCACAGGGACCCAAATGTCTGAGTACCTCAGCACTCAGGGATGGGGGTCCCCATGCCCCCCCCCCCAGGGCGCCCAGGACATCCAGGCAGCCTCCACCCCCTCTCCCAGACCCAGATGTCGGGGTCCCCCAGGACTGAGGGGTCCCCATCCTCCCCACGGCACCCCCCGGGGCCCCCCCAAGACGCGGTACCTCCAGACGTCGCTGCCCTTGGAGAAGGTGGACGCCTTGATGACCTCGGGCGCCATCCAGGCGTAGGTGCCGGCCGCGCTCATCTTCGTCGTGCGCTGCCACTCGCGGGCGAGGCCGAAGTCGGTGATCTTCAGCGTTTTCCCGCTGACGTCGTCTCCCTCCACCGGCTGCGCCAGCAGAACTGGGGGGGTGGGCGGGGGGGGTGGGTCAGCGGACCCTGGCATCTGGGACCCCCCCACCCCTGGGACCCCAGCCCTGACTCCCAAGGGGCTCTGGGGTCCCTCTCTGCTCCACGGGCTGCCCCCCGCCCCATCGCCAGGAGCACCCATGGGTGCTTCGTTACCCTCTTATATGGTGCGTCCCCCCCGCCCCATCGCCAGGAGCACCCATGGGTGCCCCATTACCCCACTACGCAGTGGGTGTCCCCCCACCCCATCGCCAGGAGCACCCATAGATGCCCCACTACCCATTGCACAGTGCGTCCCCCTGCCCCATTGCCCCCCACGCCATCGCCAGGAGCACCCATGGGTGCCCCATCACCCCGCTACATACTCTGTCCCCCACCCCATTGCCAAGAGCACCTGTGGGTGCCCCATTACATGGTGCATTCCCCCTATCCCATTTCAACAGCCCCCATGGGTGCCCCATTACCCAGTGCATCCCCCCCACCCCAATGCCAGGAGCACCCATGGGTGCCTCATTACCCCACTACATGCTGTGTCCCCCTAACCCCATCGCCAAAAACACCCATGGGTGCCCCATTACCCATTGCACGGTGCGTCCCCCTGCCCCATTGCCCCCCACCCCATCACCAGGAGCACCCATGGGTGCCCCATTACCCATTGCACGGTGAGTCCCTGCCCCATTGCCCCCCACCCCATCACCAGGAGCACCCATGGGGGCCCTGTTACCCCACTACATGGTTCATCTCCCCCTGCCCCATTGTAAAGAGCACCCATGGGTGCCCCGTTACCCCACTACACGGCGTGTCCCCCCACCCCGTCCACCAGGAGCACCCACGGGTGCCCCCCTCCCGCCGCCACCACTGTGCTCACCGTTGCTGGACTTGAGGTCACGGTGGATGAGGGGGACGGGGGTCCCGGCGTGCAGGTATCGCATCCCCCGGGCCACCTGCCGGGCCCAGTCCAGCAGGACGGCGGGGGGCACCCTGCGCCCCGCCAGCGCCCGCGAGAGGGGCCCCCCCGCCGCGAACTCCATCACCAGGCAGAGGTGGGGGGGCTCCAGGCAGACGGCGCGCAGGGCCACCACGTTGGGGTGCCGCAGGCGGGCGTAGAGCCGGGCCTCCCGCCGCAGGCTGGCCGCCCCTGCCGCCCCCGCGTCCCCCCGCGCCGCCTTCACTGCCACCACCTGCCCCCGCCAGGTCCCCCGGAAGACCCTCCCGAAGCCCCCCGCCCCGATCACCTCCTCCAGCCGCAGCTCCCCAAAAGCTGCTCGTGCCGGGCCCCCCCCTGGGGGCGAGGGGGAGCGGGACCCTCCCGGGGAGGGGGGCGAAGGGGAGCGGGACCCCCCTGCGGAGGCAGGGGAAGGGGAGCGGGACCCCCCCAAGAAGGGGGGGAAGGGGAGCGGGACCCCCCTGGAGGGGACGGGGAGGGGGAGCGGGACCCCCCCAGGAAGGGGGGTGAGGGGGAGCGGGACCCCCCTGGGGGGGATGGGGAGAGGGATGCCCGGCCCCACTCCATGGGGTGCTCCCCCCCACTCCAGCCCCCCGCTGGGGGTCTGATGGGTGCTCAGGGAGGGAGGGGGCTGCTACGGGTGCCTGGGGGACCCCATGGGGGGTCCTATAGCTCCTGAGGGTCACCGGGGTCTCCCTACAGGTGCTGCCTGTAAGGTCTGACAGCTCCGGGGGGGGGGGGGTCCCGCTGGGGCAACAGGGGGCCTGTGGGGGTCTAGGGGGGCCTGTGGAGGTCTAGGAGTGCCTATGGGCGTCTAGGAGGGGTCTCTGGGGGCGTCTACGGGGATCTATGGGGGTTTAGGAGGGGGTTCTGGGGGCCCGTGGGGGTCTATGGGGGTCTACAAGTCTCTATAGGTGCCTATGGGGATCTCTGGGGCCCTATAGGGGTCTAGGGGTGCCTACGGTGGGGGTCTAGGGGTCACCGGGGGTCCCCACGGGCCGCTATACCTTACCTCGGTCTCTACAGCTCCTACAGGTCCCTGATGGGTTGCCAGGGTCCCTGGGGGTCCCTGGGGGTCCTATAGGTCCCCCCCAGCCGCTACAAGCCCCTGTGGGCCCCCATGGTCCCTCCCCTGACCCCCCCCGACCCCCAGCAGCCCCCGTCCCGTCCCCGCCTGATCCCCGCCGGTGCGTCCCGGGTCGGGGGCGGGGGGGGGGGGGGTTAAGGAAGCAGCATCCCCCGGGATGTTGCTGGGGGTAAAAGGGGGGGGGGAAAGCAGGCGGGAAAAGGGGGTCGACCCGGACGCCTGTGGGTTCCCCGGGGGGGTCAGCGGCGGTTTCTCCCCCACACCCCCCCCCCCCAGTCCCGTCCCGCGCTGGCTGGAGGCGGCACCGGGGAAGGCGGAGCCGGGACATTGTCACCGGGACAAAGGAAAAGGAACCAGGGCCGGACGGGGCGGGACCGGGGATGAAGGAGAAAAAGGCTGGGGGGGGGGGAACCGGACGCTTGGGCCCACTGAGGGGGGGATGGACACGGGGACCACTGAGGGGGCCCCGGGGCCTACCCTGAGGCCTAGGCCCGCGGTGGGGCGGCGAGGCCTGGATCCCCGCCGGGGGGGGGGGGGGGGCGGTCCTGCTCCCCCCTCCCCGGTCCCCCCGTTCGGGGGGACCGGGGGGGGGGGGGCAGGACCGCCCCCCCGGCGCTATTAGAGGGGGTCTAGGCCTACTTACCCCCCCCCCAAAATAAAAACCTCTCGCTACGCGCATGCGCGGAGCCCCCTCCTCAGCGAGCGCGGCGCGTTGTGCGCAGGCGCGGCGGGAGTGGGCGGGGCAATCGCCTCCTGGCGACCGGCGCCGCTCTCAGGGCGCATGCGCAAACTCCCTCCCTTCCACCAACCCGCTTCCGTTCACGGGCAGGCGCGGCTCACCGTGAGTGCGCATGCGCCGGGCGTGTGGAAGGAGGGGGCGTGTCGCGCTGGGCGCATGCGCTGTGCGCAGGGGCGCTAGTGCGCATGCTCTCAGCGGAAGGGGCGTGTCCCTCGCCTGATCCCCTCCTCCTTCCCTCTGGCTGCGCATGCGTCGGAGAGGGGGCGTCCCCTCGCGCGCCCCGGAAGCGCTGCGGAGCGTTTCCGGCGAGGACCCGGAAGCGGCGGCGGCCGCCGGCGGAGCGGGGCGGCGGGGGCCGCCCATGGCCGCGGGGCCGGGGGGGAGGCGGCGGCGGCGGCGGCGGCGGCGATGGGGTCGCAGGCGCTGCAGGTGCTGCGGCAGGGAGTGTGGGCCTCGCTGACGGGCGGCTGGTTCCTGGACCCCCACCAGAGCGCCTTCGCCAACTGCTTCCACCTCTACGCCTGGCTCTTCCTACTGGGGCTGCCGCTCGTCCTCTACACGGTCAGCCGGAGGGAGGGAGGGAGGGGCTCAGGGGGTCTTAGGAGCCGGGAGAGGGTCTGAGGGGGGGACGGGAGGGGTCCTGGGGGGAGCGGGAGGGTCTGGGGGAGGCGGGAGAGGATCTGGGGGGAAAGAAAGGGCATGGGAGGGGGCAGGAAGGGTCCTGGGAGGTGGGAGAGGGTCTGGAGGGGAGCGGGAGGGGTCCTGGGGGGGGAGAGAGGGCCTTGGGGGGGGCATGAGGAGTCCTGGGGGGGGATGGGAGGGGCTCTGGTCGGGGGGTGAGGGTCTGAAGGAGGGTGGGAGGGGATCTGGGGAGAAAAAAAGGGTCTTGGGGGGAGCTGGAGGGGTCCTGGGGGGGGGAGGGGTCCTGGGAGGTGGGAGAGAGTCTGGGGGGGACAGAAGGGGTCCTGGGGGGAGGGAGATGGTCTTGGGGGGGGGCGAGAGGGGTCCTGGGAGGTGGAAGAGGGTCTGGGGGAAATGGGAGGGGGGTCTTGGGGGTCGGGAGCAGTCCTGGGGGTGTCCTGGGGGCTGGAGGGAGTGTGGGAGGAGTCCTGGGAGGCCTGGGGGGGGCTCTTGGAGATGGGAGGGAGCCCGGGGGGGGGATCCTGGGGGTCTTGGGGGAGCCACCTGACCACCCCCCCCGCAGGCGCTGCCCCCCAGCCCAGGGGTGGGGGCCCTGTACTGCGGGCTGGTGGCCGCCTTCTTCGCGGCGGTGAAGACGGTGAATTACCGGTTGCACGCCATGTTCGACCGGGGGGCCGAGCCCGAGGGTGACCCCGAGGGGGGGGCGAGGGGGGAGCAGCCGCCCTGCTGCGCCCGCGCACGCCTGAGGAAGGGGAGAGCTCCCCGAGGTGAGTCGGGGGGGAGCTGTGGGGCACAGTGAGGGGCATGGAGGTCCCCAGGGGCTGGGGGGCACCCTGGTGGTTTTGGGGGGGCTGGGGGCACCCTGCGAGTCTGGGGGTGCCCCAGGGTGAAAGGAGGGGGTTGTATGGGGGGGGCCATGGGTACCAGGTGGGGGATCCCAGGGTCCTGGGAGTGCCCTGGGTCTGGGGAGGGGCTCCCTGCGAGCCTGGGGGTGCCTCAGGGTGGAAGGGGGGGGTGCAGGGGGGGTCCCCTTGTGCCCCCCCCCCCCCCCCATCACTAATAGCCCGTTGTAGGCCCCCTGGGGAGGGAGTGGAGCTGACAGTGTTCCGCCGCCCGGGCTCGACCCCCCCCGTGCGCTGCAGCTCCCAGCACTCGCTCTGCGGCTTCAACCAGCTCTCGGTGAGTTGGGGGGGGGGGGCGGACACGGGGGGACGGGGCGTCCCCTAGCACTGGGGGGGGGGGTGTCCCTGTGTCCCTCCCGTAACCTATTTGACCCACTCCCCCAGGAGCTGTTGCCCCATCTGGAGGACGCCGGAGCGGCCAGGGGTGAGCAGCACTGTCACCGTGACCCCCCCATCTCTGAGACACCCCCCCCCCCCGCCGTGTCCCGTCTCCCCCATCCCTAATGGCCCCCCCCACCCCCCCAGACATCCGGCAGCTGGTGCGGGAGCAGGGCAGCAACAACGTCATCGTCACCGCGGCCGACCGTGACCGCCTGTGCCGTGGCCCCCCCGCCACCACCGGTGGGTCTGGGGGGGTGCACGGGGTGCTGGGGGAGGGGCAGCCTGGACACTGGGGTCCCCCCTGACCCTCTCCCCCCCTCACTCCCCCACAGCAGCAGGGAGCCCCTCATCAGCCGGCGTGGAGGATGGGGTCCCATCTGGCAGCCCCCCCCCGTCCCCCCCCCGGCACGGGGGCTCATCGGAGAGCGGGCTGAGCGGGGGAGGGCCGGGGCGCGGGACCCCCAGCAGCCAGCGCACAGCTTCCACCCGCCTGGACAGCCCCGGGGCCCCCCCGGTGGGCAGCGACACCGACCCCCTCTCGGAGGCAGAGCCCCCCCCGAGGGCTGGGGCGGGCCGGGGGGGGTCCTCGGGGGGCTCCAGCCTCAGCCTGGCCTCCAGCCGCCGCCCCCCCTCCTCTTCCTCCTCCTCGTCCTCCTCTTCCTCCTCTTCCTCCTGCTCCAGCCTCTCAGCTGACTCCCCCCCTCGCCGCCCCCCCGGCCCCCCCCGCCGCCCCCACCTGGCCCCCCTGGCCAAGGCTGACCTGGAGGCCCCCCCCGAGGGGGGTGGAGGGGAGGCGGACGGGGGGGCCCCCCCAGAGGGCGACCGACCAGGGGAGACCCCCGGTGCAGGAGGTGAGTGGGGCTGGGGGGGCTGCCCTCAGAGCAGGGGGGCTCGGTGGGGGGATTCAGCCCCATTAGGGGAAGATTTGGGCGTCTGGTTCTATAGTGAGGGGGGGGGACACCAGCCCCATAGCGTGAGGATTGGGGGTGCACAGCCCCATATTTGGGAAGTCATGGGGGCGTCCTGGTCCACGGTGGGGAATCTTAGGGGGTCCAGCCCTGTGACTGGGGGGTCCTGAGGGGATGTCTGGGCCACAGTGGGAAACTTTGGGGGGTCCAGCCTCATAACTGGGGGGTCCTGAGAGGCTTGGGGTGGTGCAGCCCCATAGTGGGAAGAGTTGGGGTGACCTGCCCTGTGATGCGGTTGCCTGGGACATTTTTTTGGGGGGGGGGATGCTGTCCCATAATGGGCAGAGTTGGGGTGCCCAGCCCCATAGCTGGGGGAGTCCTGGGGACTTGTGAGCAACCCCCAAACCCCTGTTCCCCCTCCCAACCCCAGCACTGGGGGGGCAGCGGGGGGCCCCCCCCGGCCAGGCCACCCGCCGCCGCCACCACGCCGGCTCCAACCCCACGCCGCCCTCCTCCGCCATGGGCTCCCCCCCCAGGTAAGCCCCCCTTTCTTTCCTCTGCCCCCCACCCCTTTCCCACACCTACTTCTTCCTCCCCTGACCCCCCCCCCCTTCTCCCTCCAGGCTGCCCGAGCCCCCCCGGGGCCGCTCGGCCCCCCCAGGACGGACGCTGACGCTGCCGGCAGCCCTGCAACTGGCGGGGGCCCTGCTGCTGCCCCGCGGTGCCCTCCACGAGGCGGCCGCCTTCGATGACACGTCCGAGGGAGCCGTCCACTACTTCTACGACGAGAGCGGTGAGACGGGGCCCCCCCGGGGCCCCCCAAAAAACACCCCCGGACCCCCTTACACCTTCCTCGCTCCCCGCAGGCGTCCGGCGTTCGTACACCTTCGGGGCGGCCGGTGGCGGCTACGAGAACCCTGTGGGGCAACAGAGTGGGACCGAGCCCCCGGCCGGCAGCGCGTGGTGAGGGGGGTATTTGGGGGGTCTTGCCCCATAGCAGGGGAGTTTGCGGGGTCCTAGCTCCATAGGTGGGAAATTTGGGGGGTCCCAGTCCTGTAGATGGAGATTCAGAACTTTTTGATTCCGTATCTGAGAGATTCGGGGTGTGCCAGCCCTGTAGAAGAAAATTAGGGTGTCCCTGGCACCGTAACAGGGGAGTTTGACATGTCGTGGCGCCCTGGCTGTGGGGTCCGGGGTACTTCCAGCCCCATAGTTAGATGATTTGGGGTGTCCCAGCCCTGTAGCAGGAGATTTGGGGTGCTGTGGCCTGATAGGTATGGGGTTTGGAGGTTCCCACCTCCACAGGTGGGGGATTTGGGGTGTCCCTGGCACCGTAACTGGGGGGTTTGAGGTGTCATGGCCCTATGGCTGTGGGGTTTAGGGGGCTTCTAGTCCCATAGTTGGATGGTTTGGGGTGTCCAAGTCCTGTAGTGGGAGATTTGGGGTGTCCTGGCTCCACAGGTGTGGGGTTTTGGGGTTTGTAGCTCCACAGGTGAGAGATTTGGGGTGTCCCGGTCCTGTAGACAGAAATTCAGAAGTTTCTGGTTCCAGGTCTGGGGGATTTGGAGTGTCCCAGCTCTGTAGTGGGAGATTTGGGGTGTCCCAGCCCCATAGCTGGGGGGTTTAGGATGTCCCATCTCCATAGGTGGGAGATTTGGGGTGCCTCAGTCTTGTAGTAGATGGAGATTTAGAACTTTTTTGTTCGGTATTTGGGGGATCTGGGGTGTCCCAGCCCTTTAGTGGGAGATTTAGGGTGCCCTGGTCCCATAGCCGGGGCGTTTGGGAGTTTCCAGCTCCATAGGTGGGAGATTTGGGGTGCCACAGCCCCATAGAGGGAAGTTCGGGTGGGCTTGGCTCCATAGCCGGGGGATGGATTTGAAATTTTCCAGCCTTGTAGCGGGAGGTTTGGGGGGTTTGGCCCCCATAGCGGGGGGATTCAGGGTGTCCTGGGCCCATAGCAGGGGATTTGGGGGGTCCCAGCCCCATAGCGGGGGGGTTTGGGGGTTCCCACCCCCCTCCTCACACCCCATCTCCCCCCCAGGGACCGTCACTCGCCCTCCTCCAGCGTCACCTCAGCAGAGGCGGCCGAGGGTCCCCCCCGTCCCCCGGGGGGGCTGCCACTGCGCCGAGGACCCCTTGAGGCGCCTGAGGTGAGGAGGGGGGACGACATGGGGGATATACAGGGGAAACGCATACCCGACCTCCCATCTGTCCCCCTTGGAGGGGCTCGGTGCGGGGGTAAAGGGGTACAGGAGAGGTCCAGGGGGGTGACAGGGGACCGGTGTCACCCCCTGCCCCCCCAGCTGGAGCTGCTGGAGCCCCCCCGGGAGCCGGCGGGGGCCCGGCCCCCCCCTCGCCGTGCCTACCGCTGCCGGGTGCTGCCGGGGCGCTGGGTGCGCCTGCGCTACGACCGCCTGGCCCTGCTGGCCCTGCTCGACCGGTGAGTGGCACCGGGGGGGTGCGGGAACTCCCCCCTCCCCCGGGATGCCCCCCCGCCCCAGCCCTCTGCGACACTGGGGGGTGGCCCCAAGATCTCCCGTCCGATCTTCCAGTGTCCTGGGAACAGCCTTGAGACCTTCTCTGGGTTTGGGGACACCAAGGATGTCTCCATCTCTGCCCCCCACCTTGGGGACATCTCTGAGACCCCCCCCCCAATTCCAGGGATGTCCCCAAGACACCCCACAACCCAGGGACATCCCCAAGACACCTCCCCATAACCCTAGCAACATCCTCTAGACCCCCCCCCCCCCCCATGACCCCACAGATGTCCCCAAGTCCTCTCCCACCTTGGGGACATCCCCAAGGCCCCTTCTCTGACCCCAGCGATGACCCCAAGCCCCCCCCCCCCCCCCAACTTCAGGGGTGGCCCCAGGACCCCCCTGACACTGGGGACATCCCCAACACTTCCTCTCTGACCCCAGCGACGTCCCCAAGCTCTCCGGCAACCCCATGGATGTCCCCAAGACCCCCCCTCTCTGGCCGCAGGGTTGTCCCCAAGAACCCCTGACCCCAGGGACATCCCCAAGACCCTCCCCCGTGACCCCAGAGACGTCCCCAAGCCCCCCCCAGTGACCCAGGGACATCCCCAAGCCCCCCCCAATGACTCCAGGGACATCCCAAAGCCCCCCAGTGACCCCAGGGACGTCCCCAAGCCCCCCTCCCACTTTGGGGACATGCTCAAGACCCCCTCTCTGACCCCAGGGATGTTCCAAGCCCCCCTCAGTGACCCCAGAGACATCCCCAAGACCCCCCCCAATGACCCCAGGGACATCCCAAAGCCCCCCAGTGACCCCAGCGACATCCCCAAGACCCCCCCAGTGACCTCAGGGACGTCTCCAAGCGCCCCCTCCCCACCCGCAGGGCCATCCCCTGTCCTCCCCGAGCACAACCGGGGTCCCCCATCTGCTCCCCCCACTCCTGGTGGTCCCATATGCGTGTGTCCCCCTCCTCGCAACCCGTCACCTCGCAGGAACCGCCGGGTGCCGGAGAACGTGCTGGCGGTGGCCTTGGTGGCCTTGGTGGCCTTCCTGGGCTACGGGCTGCTGCTGCGGGGGCTTTTCCGCGACCTCGGCCTCTTCCAGTTCTGCCTCGTCATCGCTGGCTGCCAGTACTCCCTGCTTAAGGTGGGGGGGGCAAAGGGGTCCTTGGGGTGCTAAAAGGGGCCCCAAGCTGTCCCCGCCATCCCCACCACGTCCCCTCTCCTCTTCCAGAGCGTGCAGCCGGACGCCGCCTCCCCCATGCACGTGAGTGATCAGAGGGGGGGGGTTCTATAGGTGCCGTGTGGGTCTGGGGGGGCTCTATCGCTTTGGGGGTGGCCCTACATCTGCTATGCAGCCCAGGGGGTGTGCTTATATGTGCTGTGTTGTTTTTTGGGGAGTATTTACACGTGTTATGAGGTCTTGAGGGGGGTGTGCTGATACGGGCTGGGTGATTTTAGGTGTTCGCCGTATGTGGTGCGTGGTCCTGGGGGGGCCCTATATGCGTTACATGAGTTTAGGGGTGTCCTTAGAGCTGTTGTATGGCCTGGGGAGCACCCTACACATGTTACGTGATATTCTGGGGGGAACTCTGTGTACGTTATATGGTTTTAAGGGTGTCCTTGCACATACTGCATGGGTCTGGGGGGGATGTCTACAGGCAATATATGGTCTGGGGGGGTCCATGCGCATGCAGTATGAATGTGGGGGTCTTATTGCACGTGCTATGTGGTTCAGGCAGGGTACGTCTATACGATAGAGGTTATTTAGGGAGCTCTGTATCTGTCTAATGGGGCTGGGGGGGCTCTATATGTATTTTGGCTTCTTATATGTGTTGTATGGTGTTTGGGGGGGGGTCACTATGTAGGCTATCTTGGGGACCTTGAAGTGGGGGTTCCTGTGCACATTATATGGCCCATGGGGATCCCAAAACATGCTGTATGGCCCCGAGGGGGGGGGTCCCTTTGCCTGCATAGGGCAGCACTGGGGGGGGGGAGGGTGTCCATGTGCTCCCCCGCCAAATGCTCTCCCCCATCCCTGCAGGGCCACAACCGGCTGATCGCCTACAGCCGCCCCGTCTACTTCTGCCTGGCCTGTGCCCTCATCTGGGGGCTGGATGCTGCCGCCCGTGCCCCCCCCGTGCCCCCCCCAGCCCCCACTCCGCTCTGCGGCCTCCCCCTCCTCACCCCCGCTGCTGCCCGTGCCGCCCGTGACGTTGCCACCGGTGAGACGTGGACCCCGGAGGGGCTCTGGGGATGGGGGGGGCACCGTGGGGGTGCCTCACTGACACCCCCCCACCCCCCCCCGGTAATTTTGGTGCCCCCCCCGGCAGTGTTCACCCTCTGCTTCCCTCTGGTCTTCCTGCTGGGGCTGCTGCCCCAGGTCAATACCTGCCTGATGTACCTGCTGGAGCAGGTCGACATGCACGTCTTCGGTGGCACTGGTAGGGTTTGCAACCCCCCCCCCGAGGGTCTGGGGACCCCCCCATACCCCATTTCAGCTGGGGGGGGTCTCGCTCACGTCTTTCTCCCCACCTCACAGCCGCCACCAGTCCCCTGGCTGCTCTGTACGGGCTGGCCCGCAGCCTCCTGGTCGCTGCTGCGCTCTACGGCTTCTGCCTGGGGGCCATCCAGGTACGGGGGCGGGGGTGGCTCTGGGGGGGTCCCCAGGGGTTCCCTGACCTGCCCTGGGGGTCCTTGATGTGCCATTGGGTCCCTGGGGGGGGGCCTGATCTCTTCCAGGGGGTCTCGATCTATCTTGGAGGTCCCCAGGGGGTCCCTGATCTGCCCCAGTGGGTCTTGATCTGCCCTGGGGGGTGTCCCTGATCTGACGTGGGGGGTCTCAATCTGCCCCAGGGGGTCTTGATCTGCCCCAGAGGTCCCTGGGGGGTGTCCTTGACCTGCCATGGGGTCCCCAGGGGGGTCCCTGGCTTGCCACAGGGAGTCTCAACTTGCCCCGGGGGGGGTGTCCCCGATCTGTCTGGGGGTCCCTGAGCTGCCCTGGGGTCTCTGTGGGGTTTGAATCTGCCCCTGGGGGGGGGGCCCTGACTGGTCTTGGGGAGGCTCGTGCTGTCCTTGGGGGGTTCAAACCGGCTGGGTGGGGGGGTCTCCAACCAGCCTATGAGGCTTTTGGGGTCCCTGGGGTGGCTTGTGGGGTCCCTGTGGGCCCCAGGGGGGTCGTAGGGTGCCTGTGGGGCTGGTGGGGTGCCCGTGGGCCCCCCCTGATGCCCCCCCCCAACACCACAGGCACCATGGGGGGAGCAGCAGGTCCCTCTCCTCTTCTCTGTCTTCTGCGGGCTCCTCGTCGCGTCCTCCTACCACCTCAGTCGCCAGAGCAGCGACCCGGCCCTGCTGTGGTGGGGGTCCAGGGGGGGCTTAGGGGGGGACAGGGGGTCCGGGAAAGGGACAAGGACCAGTGGGGTCCCTGGGGGGGTCTGCAGGAGGAACAGGGGGGACTGGGGAGGGGCTGGGGGGTCTCAGGGTGAGGTGGGGGACAGAGGGAGCCCAGATGCCTGGGTCCCCTGGGGTGGGGGCATGGGGGGTACCTGGGTGGGTCATTTGGGGTGGGGGTCCCATGGGGAGGCTGGGATGGGTCCTGGGCGCCTGAGTCCCCTCTCTCGGTGGGGGCGGGGGGGGGCGGTCCCGGATGCTTGGGTCCCCTCTCTTGGGGGGTGTGAGTGGGTCCTGGACGCCTGGGTCCCTTCTGGTGGGGGGGGTCCCAGACGCCTGGGTCCCCCCCCCAGGTCCCTCATCCGGGCCAAGCTGTTCCCCGAGTTGGAGAGCCGCAGTCCCGAGGGGCCGCCGGGCAGCGAAATCCGGGACCCCCTCCCTGAGCAGCTGCGTGCCTCCCTGGTGAGGATGGGGCAGGGGGACACACATGTGGGGACATCGGGGACGATGGGGAGGGGGGCAGAAATGCCATGGAGGGGGCGATCTTGGACACAGTGGGGGTCCCCAGGCACAATGTGGGTGCTTGGGGGATGTTGGGGATGCTGGCGGGGTGTTGGGGGAGATGGGGGGACACGGGGGGGAACGCTGGGGACACCAAGGGGGTGTTGAGGATGCTGGGGGGGGGAATTGGGGACACCAGGAGGGGGACACGGAGGGCTGTTGGGGGTGACGGTGGGATGTTGGGGACATCGGGGATCGTTGGGACCCCCGCGGTGGGGCTGGGCCCCCGTGGGGACACAGGCGGCCCCCTTGGGGACCCGGGGTGGGACACACACACACCCCGGGGGTTCCCCGCTGACACCCCCCCGCAGCGGGAGGTCCTGCTCTCGGACCTGGTGGTCTGCCCGGCCGTGGCCGTGCTGACCTTCGCCATCAGCGCCAGCACCGTCTTCATCGCCCTCAAGGTACGTGGAGGGGACAGGCGAGACACCGCAGCGGTGGGGGGACGCAGGGTGGTCCCAGCGGCCCTGACCCCCGCCCCGCGTGTCTCCCCGTTCCTCCCAGTCGGTGCTGGGCTACGTCCTGCACGGACTAGTAGCCTTACTGGGGCTGGTAGCCCATTACCTCCTGCCCCAGCTCCGCAAGCAGCTGCCCTGGGGCTGCCTGGCCGGGCCAGTGCTGCGGCCCCGTGAGTACAGCCAGTTCGAGGTCCGCGGTAAGTGGGGGACAGCCTTTGGAGGGGGGAGCGGACAGAGGGACGGGTACGGGGGTGTCGTCCCCCCCACCCCACCCCACCGACCCCCTTCCCTCCCTTTTCCCAGGCGCGGCGCAGCTGATGTGGTTCGAGAAGGCGTTTGCGGGGCTGCAGGCGCTGGAGCGGCTCTGCCTGCACCCCGCCGTCGTGCTGCACGCCCTCACCCACCAGGCGCAGGCCATCAGCGCCCGCCCCGACACCGGCTGCCTGCAGTAGGGACCCCCCCACTTCTCCCTGGGACCCCCCCCTTCTCCCTGGGACCACCCCCCCTCCCTGGGACCTCCTCGGGCTCCCCACTCCCTGGGCAGAACCCCCTGCACTGTCCACCCTGGGGTCCCTGCTACGGCTCAGCCCGTTTTGGGGGTCCCCAGTGCACCTCCGGACCCCCCAACACACCTCTGGGGACCCCACAGGACCCCCTCCACCCTTCCCCAGCCCCCCACCCCCTGCGTTTGCACACCCCAGCAAGGCCCCACCTGCTTGGGTGCTGGCTTGCTGTCTGCATTCCTCTCTGTCCTGGGCAGGGGGGAGTCCATGGGGTGCTGGGGGGGTGCTGGGGACCCCCAGAGTGGTCTGGGATGCTGAGGTGGTCTGTGGGGGTGCTGGGTGTCCTTGGAGGGTTCTCTGGGGGTCTGGGGAGTGCTGCGGTCCCCCAGGGTGGCTGTGGGGGGAGTCTAGGGAGTACTGGGTGTTCCTGGGGTGATTTCCAGGGGTCTGGGGGGTGCTAGGGTCCCCCAGCGTGGTCTGGGAGTTGCTGGGGTCCCCCCAGGGTGGCTGGGGGTGGGTGGTCTGGGGGGTGCTGGGTGCCCCTGGGGGGGTCTCTGGGGGTCTGGGGGGTGCTAGGGGCTCCCAGGCTGGTCTGGGGGTTGCTGGGGTCCCCCCAGGTGGTCTGTTCCCCCCCGCCACTGACATGTCCCCCATTCCCCCCCGCCCCAGCGCGCGGGCACTGCTGCTGACGGCAGCGGGGCTGCGGCTGCTGCGGGGGTCCTTCTGCAGCCCCTCGCAGCTGCCCCCCGCCCTGGCCCTCGCCCTCCTGCTCTTCCGCTGCGACTTCCCCCGCCTCTCCCAGGGGCTGCTCCTCGACCTCTTCCTCGCCTCCTTCCTCGCCGCCAAGGTGAGCGGGGGTCCGGGGTGGGGGCAACAGACACCCCAAGGTGTGGGGGGGACCCCGGGGTTTGGGGTGGGGAGGGCTATGGGCATCCAGGGCGAGCCAGGTCTTCGGGGGGACGTGGGATTGCAAGGAGGTATTTGGGGGGGGATCTAGGTGTTTGGGGGGGACTCAGGCATCCAGGAGAGTGGGGGGGGTTGTCTGGGGGAGACTGGGGCATTTGGGTGGGGGGTGGGACTGGGGGGAGGGCTATGGGGGGACCCAGGTGTCCAGGATGGGGGGACATAGGCATCCAGGGAAATCCAGGCATTTGGGGGATACATGGGACTGCAAGGAAGCATTTGGGGGGGATCTAGGTGTTTGGCGGG
Organism: Buteo buteo; assembly: GCF_964188355.1. NCBI lineage: Eukaryota > Metazoa > Chordata > Aves > Accipitriformes > Accipitridae > Buteo > Buteo buteo. Next base: position 590,625 of record NC_134199.1, on the reverse strand, counting down.
GGCCCCAGGCATCCAGAAGAGTGGGGGGGGGTATTTGGGGGGGGTGGGACTGGAGGGAGGGATATGGGAGGGACCCAGGTGTCCAGGATGGGGGGGGCACAGGCATCCAGGGTGATACAGGCATTTGGGGGATATATGGGACTGCAAGGAGGTATTTGGGGGGGATCTAGGTGTTTGGGGAGGGACCCAGGCATCCAGGAGAGTTTGGGGGGGGAACTGGAGGGAGGACTATGGGGGGGACCCAGGTATCCAGGATGGGGGGGGCACAGGCATCCAGGGTGATACAGGCATTTGCGGGGGACCTGGGTGTGCGGGGGGGGGGGACGGGACCCAGGCATCCAGGATCGGGGGGGGGTATGGGTGTGTGGGGGAGACTTGGAGACTCAAGCACTGGGGGGGGGAATGACATGGGGGGACGCAGGCATCCAGGGATGGGGGGGGGCATTGGCATCCAGCAGGGACCCGGGTGTTTGGAGGGATGTGGGACTGCAGGGAGGGACATGGAGGGACCCAGGCGTCTGGGGGGGGTACACGGGCCCCCCCCCGGCATCAGGGCTGACGTGTGCCCCCAGCTCTGGGACCTGCTGTACAAGCTGCGCTTCGTGCTGACCTACATCGCCCCGTGGCAGATCACCTGGGGCTCTGCCTTCCACGCCTTCGCCCAACCTTTTGCCGTGCCCCGTATCCTATGGGACAGAGGGAAACAGGGGGGCTGCCAGGGGGGCTGGGGGCTCCCCAGGGCACGGGGGGGGCTCTCGCCGGGCTGTGGGGAGCGGGCTGGGGGTTCTCTATGGGGTCGGTGTCCTGCCATGGGGTCAGGGTCCTCTTCATGGGTTGGAGTCTCGCCCAGAGCTGGGCTCTCCCTGGGGGGCAGGGGCTGGGTATGGGGCAGGGGGTGCTTCTGTGGGTTGGAGCCCCCCAAAACTGGGTTATCCCTACGGGTCAGGGTCTTGCTGTGGGTCAGGGGGGGTCCCTCTGTGGGGTCAGGGCCCCCCTGTGGGTTGGGGGGCCCCCCCCAACTGGATTCTCCCTATGGGTTGGGGTCTTGCTGTGGGTCTCGGTCTCTCATGGGGTTGGTTGGGGTCCCCCCAGTGGGCTGGGACCCCCTGGGCCAGGCTCTGCCCGTGGGTCAGGGTCCCCCTGTGGGTTGGAGCCCCCCAGAACTGGGTCCTCGCTATGGGTCAGGGTCTTGCTGTGGGTCAGGGGGGGTCCCTCTATGGGGTCAGGGACTCTTGGTGGGGTCAGATCCCCCCCGTGGGTGGGGGTCTCGGTGGGCCGGTGGCCCTTGACGGGGCAGACTCGGGGCTGCTGCTGGCGCAGGCGGTGCTGGGGGCCCTGCTCTCCTCCCCCCTGGCCCCCCTCCTGGGCAGTGCCCTCTTCCTCCTCTCCTACGCCCGCCCCGTCAAGTTCTGGGAGCGTGACTACAAGTGAGGAGGGGGGTCGGGGGGGTGGTCTGGGGGCAGCACTGCCTTTCTCATCGTCTGTGCTGGGGAAGGGCCTTGGGGGATGCTGGGGGGGATATGGGGGGGCTGGGCTGGGGTCTTGAGGGGGCTAGGGGGGGTCCTTGGGGTCTGGGGAGGGGTCTTGAGGGGTCCTTGGGGTCTAGGGGGGGTCTGAGGAGGGGGCTAGGGGGGTCCTTGGGGTCTGGGGAGGGGTCTTGAGGGGTCCTTGGGGTCTGGGGGGGTCTGAGGAGGGGGGTCTGGGGGGATCTGGGGGGGGGCTTGGGGCTGTTGTAGGGGTCAGGGAGGTGTTATGGGGGTCTCTGGGGGGTTATGGGGGGGTTGTAGGGCTGGGGGGTGCAGGGAAGTTGGGGGGCACTGTGGGTCTGACTGTCTCCCCTGGCCCCACAGCACCAAGAGGGTGGATCACTCCAACACCCGCCTGGCCACGCAGCTCGACCGCAACCCCGGTGGGTGCCCCACGGCGCAGCCCCCACGGTGCCCACCCCACGGGAGGGTCCCCATAGCGCTTGCCCCACACCACAGCCCCCCCCCATCGCGGTGCCTGGGACCCCCCCAGCCTGCCCCATAGCCTGCCCCAGACTCCCTTCTGGGACCCTGCAGCCCCAAGCCTGCCCCATAGCCCCCCCTGCCCGCCCCCCCAACATCCCAGCACTCTGGAGCTGCCCCAGCCAGCCCCAAAGCCCCCCAATATCCACCCCGTAGCCCCCCCCCAGTGCTTTCCCAGTGCCCAGGGTCTGTCCCACCCAGCCCCAGAGCCCCACATATCAACCCCATAGCCCCCCCCACTGCTGTCCCAGCACCCAGGGACTGCCCCAGCCAACCCCATAGATCCCATAGCCCCCCCAGTGCTGTCCCAGTGCCCAGGGGCTGCCCCATCCAGCCCCATAGACCCCCATATCCACCCCATAGCCCCCCCACTTGCTGTCCCAGCACCCAGGGACTGCCCTAGCCAACCCCATAGATCCCATAGCCCCCCCAGTGCTGTCCCAGTGCCCAAGGGCTGCCCCATCCAGCCCCATATCCCCCCCATATCCACCCCATAGCCCCCCCCAGTGCTGTCCCAGCACCCAGAGGCTGCCCCATCCAGCCCCACAGCACCCCTCCCCATCCCCCCCTTGCCCCCAACATATTCCCCCCCCCTGAACTGACGTGCGGGCGCGCAGGCTCGGACGACAACAACCTCAACTCCATCTTCTACGAGCACCTGACGCGGGCGCTGCAGCGGGCGCTGAGCGGGGACCTGGAACTGGGGCGCTGGGGCCCGGCCGCCGCCGGGGACTGCTTCGTGCTGGCCTCCGACTCCCTCAACGCCCTCGTCCACCTGGTCGAGGTGGGACACGGGCTCGTCACCTTCCAGCTGCGCGGCCTCGAGTTCAGGGGTGAGCGGGGGGCCTCGGCGGAGGCGGGGGGACGCGATGGAGCTTGGGGGGATGTCCCCCAGCCTTGCGAGCAGGAGCTTGGGGTGTCCCCGTCCCCTTCACTGGGAATCGGGGACGGCCCTGTCCCTGCTGGCATCCCCTTTACGGGGATGTTGAGGCCATCCCTGTCCCTGCTGGGGTCCCTATCCCCGCTGACGTCCCCTTCACGGGAGATTGGGGATAGACTGGGACCATCCCTGCTTGATGTCCCTTTCCTGAGGGATCAGGGAAGGATTGGGGACCTCCCTGTCCTTGCTGACATCCCCTTCATTGGGGAATGGGAACAGATTGGGGCCATCCCTGTCCCCGCTGACATCCCCATCCCCGCTGACATCCCCATCCCTGCTTGATGTCCCCTTCCCAGAGGATTGGATCCTGCCCCCGCTGATGTCCCCAGCCCCACTTGATGTCCCCTTCCTGGGGGATCGGGGACGGATTGGGGACCTCCCTGTCCCTGCTGACGTCCCCATCCCTGCTTGATGTCCCTTTTCTGGGGGATCAGGGAAGGATTGGGGACCTCCCAGTGCTTGCTGACATCCCCTTCACTGGGGAATGGGAACAGATTGGGGCCATCCCTGTCCCCACTGACATCCCCAGCCCCACTTGATGTCCCCTTCTCGGGGGATCAGGGAAGGACTGGGGATTCCCTGTCCCCGCTGACATCCCCATCCCCACTGACATCCCCTTTGTGGGAAATTGGGGACAGTTCGAGAACCTTCCTGTCCCTGCTGATGTCCTCAACCCTGCTTGACATCCCCTTCGCAGAGGATTGGATCCTGCCCCCGCTGATGTCCCCATCCCCACTTGATGTCCCCTTCCTGGGGGATCGGGGATGGATTGGGGACCTCTCTGTCCCCGCTGACGTCTCCATCCCTGCTTGATGTCCCTTTCCTGGGGGATCGGGGATGGATTGGGGACCTCCCTGTGTCTGCTGACGTCCCCATCCCTGCTTGATGTCCCGTTCCTGGGGGATCGGGGATGGATTGGGGACCTCTCCGTCCCTGCTGACTTCTCCATCCCTGCTTGATGTCCCTTTCCTGGGGGATCGGGGATGGATTGGGGACCTCCCTGTCCCTGCTGACATCCCCGTCCCCACTGACATCCCCTTCCTGGGAGATTTGGGACAGTTTGAGACCCTTCCTGTCCCCGCTGATGTCCCCAGCCCTGCTTAATGTCCCCTTCCCAGGGGATCAGGGATGCATCGGGGACCTCCCCATCCCCGCTGACGTCCCGGTCCCCACTTGATGTCCCCTTCCTGGGGGATCGGGGACAGCCTGGGGCCCCTGCAACCCTGCTGACGGGGAGACCGGCGCGTCCCCCCGTCCCCGCTGACGTCCCCGTCCCCGCAGGCACGTACTGCCAGCAGCGGGAGGTGGAGGCCATCACGGAGGGGGTGGACGAGGACGAGGGCTGCTGCTGCTGCGAGCCGGGCCACCCGCCGCACGCCCTGAGCTTCAACGCGGCCTTCGGGCAGCGCTGGCTGGCCTGGGAGGTGGCGGCCGCCCGTTACGTGCTGGAGGGGTACAGCATCAGTGACAACAACGCGGGGGCCATGCTGCAGGGCTTCGACCTGCGACGCGTCCTCCTCACCTACTACGTCAAGGTGGTGCCTGGGGAGGGGGGAATTCGGACGAGGGGAGGGGGCTCGGCGTGAGGGAAGGGGTCTTTGAACAAGGGGAAGGGGGATGTGAATGAGGAGAGGGCGGCTTGGCATGAGGGAAGGTGGGCTTGGGGCAGAGGAGGGGGCTTGGCACAATGGGAAGGGGCTTGGCATGAGGGAAGGGGGCTTTGCACAAGGGGAAAGGAGATTTGAACGAGGGGAGGGGGGCTTGGGGCCGGGGAGGGGGCTTGGCATGAGGGGAGGGGTCTTTGAACAAGGGGAAGGGGGATTTGAATGAGGGGAGGGCGGCTTGGCATGAGGGAAGGTGGGCTTGGGGCAGAGGAGGGGGCTTGGCGTGAGGGGAGGGGGCTTTGAACAAGGGGAAGGGGGTTTTGGCACGAGGGACGGGGGCTTGGCGTGAGGGGAGAGGGCTTTGAACAAGGAGAGGGGGATTTGCGCAAGGGGAAGGGGAATTTGAACGAGGGAAGGGGGGCTTTGCACGAGGGAAGGGGGCTTGGTATGAGAGGAGGGGGGCTTGGGACCAGGGGAGGGGGCTTGGTGTGATGGGAAGGGGCTTGGCATGAGGGGAGGGGGGCTTTGAGCGACGGGAAGGGGCTTTGCACGAGGGGAAGGGGCTTGGCACCAGGAGAACGAGCCTTGCACCAGGGTAGGGGGCTCGGCACGGGGCAGATCACGCTTTGCACGAGGGTCGGACCCCCCCGGCCACCCTGGGGCCACCCTGACCCCCCCTCCCCATCTGTTCTTCCCCCCCCCCCCCCCAGAGCATCATCTACTACGTGACGCGGTCGCCCAAGCTGGAGGAGTGGCTGTCGCACGAGGGGGTGCGCGAGGGGCTGCGCCCCGTCACGGCCCCCGGCTACGCCGACCCCGACCCCACCTTCAGCCCCAACATCGACGAGGACTTCGACCCCCGCCTGGGGGGGCCCAGCCTGCCCGCCTTCCGGCAGGCCTTCCTGGGCTGGATCCAGCACTGCGCCGCCCGACGGCACCCCGTGGGTCTGGGGGCACGGGGGGGGGGGACACGGCGTGGGGGGGGCACAGGGTATGGGGTGGGACAGGGTATGGGGGGAACAGGGGGGACGGGGGGGGTCACCAGCCTTTCTAGGCTGGATCTAGCACCGTGCTGCCTGCCAGCACCCCATGGGTCTGGGGGCACGGGGGGGGGACGCGCGGCGTGGGGGGGGGCACAGGGTATGGGGTGGGATAGGGTATGGGGGGAACAGGGGGGCTGGGGGGGCAGGGGGACTTAGGGGGGCACCAGCCTTCCTGGGCTGGATCCAGCACCGCGCCACTCGACAGCACCCTGTGGGTCTGGGGGCACGGGGTGGGGGGGGGACATGGCCTGCGGGGGGGGGACAGGCTATGGGGGGACTGGGTGGACAGGGGGACTGGGGGGGGGCACCAGCCTTCCTGGGCTGGATGCAGGACTGTGCCGCCCACCCATGGGTCTGGGGGCACATGGGGACTTGGGGGGACACAGGGATGTGGGGGGGGCGACCCCTCTAACCCTGTGCCCCCCCCCCGTGTGTGTTGTGTCCCCCCCCCCCAGCCCGTGGACAAGGACTGGGACTCCCCCCTCGTCACCCTCTGCTTCGGGCTCTGCGTCCTCGGCCGCCGGGCGCTGGGCACTGCCTCCCACAGCATGTCTGCCAGGTGGGACCCCCACATCTGGGGGGGGGGACACCCCACATCTGGGGGGGGGGGACACACCGCAACCTCCGGGCGGGGGGTATCCCAGCATCTGAGGGGGACCCTGATGTCTGGGGAGGGACCCTGGCATTTGGGGGGGGGGGGAACCCAGGGGTCTAGGGGGACTTGGATGTTGGGGGGGGGTGTCTGAGGAATCGGGGGGGGGGAACCCCAACATCTGGGGGGCACCCTGGCATTCAGGGGGACCCCCACACCTGGGGTACCCTGACATCTGGGGAGGGGGACCCAAGGGTCCAGGGGGACTTGGATGTCTGGGGCGGGGGGGGGTGTTCCAGGAATCTGGGGGGATCCAGGGGGGGACCCATGTGTCCGGGGGGGGAGCCAGGAGTTGGGGGGACGCGTGTGTCTGGGGGGGGGGGCTGTCTCAGGTGTTCAGGGGTGACCCCAGCATTTGGGAGGAGACGCCAATATCTTGGGGGGCAGGGGGGGATCCCAGGCATCCAGAGGGGACCCAGCCACCTGGGGGGACCCCAGCATGGGGGCAGGCCCCCCCCTGACCCCCCTGTGCCCCCCCCCCAGCCTGGAACCCTTCCTCTACGGCCTCCACGCGCTCTTCAAGGGCGATTTCCGCATCACGTCCCCGCGGGACGAGTGGGTCTTCGCCGACATGGACCTGCTGCACCGCGTGGTGGCCCCCGGCGTCCGCATGGCCCTCAAGCTGCACCAGGTGGGGGGGGGACACGGGGGGGACACACACGGGGGGGGGGGAACACGACCCCCCGGAGATGCTGCTGGGGGTGGGACGTGGGGTGGGACACGTTGAGGACCCCCAAGACCCGTTGAGGATGGGACGTGCCTGGGGGAGCTGCTGCTAGGGATGGGGTGGGGAGGGACGACACACATTGGGGACCCCCCCCCGGGGCTGCTGCCGGGGGTGGGACACAGGGGGGACACATGGGGGATCCCCCTGTCCCCTCTGCCAGGGGTGGGACACAGGGGGGACACGTCAGGGACGCCGGGAGCTGCTGCCAGGGGTAGGACATGGGGGGGGGACACACATGGGGGCCCCCCCCCGTACCCTCTGCCAGGGTTGGGACATGGGGGGGGACACGTTAGGGACCCCTGGAGCTGCTACCAGGGGTAGGACACGGGGGACACACACTGGGGGGGACACACTGGGGACCCCACAGAGCTGTTGCCGGGGTTAGGACATGGGGACACACACGTGGGACCCCCTGTCCCCTCTGCCAGGGGTGGGACGTGGCGGGGGGGCGCACACATGGGACCCCCCGTCCCCTCTGCCAGGGGTGGGACGTGGCAGGGGGGCACACGTGGCACCCCCCGTCCCCTCCGCCAGGGGTGGGACATGGTGGGGCGCACACGTGGGACCCCCCGTCCCCTCCGCCAGGGGTGGGACGTGGGGGGACACACGTCGGCGGTCCCCCCCACGCCCTCGGCGGGGGACGGACGGGGTCCCTTGCCGCCCCCCCAGGACCACTTCACGTCGCCGGAGGAGTACGAGGAGGCGGCGGCGCTGTACGAGGCGGTGGCGTCGCACGAGGGGCGGCTGGTCATCTCGCACGAGGGGGACCCGGCGTGGCGGGCGGCCGTGCTGGCCGAGGCGCCGGCGCTGCTGGCCCTGCGCCGCGTGGCCGACGAGGCCGCCGACGAGTACAAGGTGGTGACGCTCAACCGCCGCCACCTCGGCTTCCGCGTCATCAAGGTGAGGGGGGGGCGCCGGGACCCCCGGGGGTACCGCGGGACACCCCCCGGGGACCCTCCGGGACCCCCAAGGATGCCCCAGGGGCTCACAGGGACCTCCAGGCACCCACAAGGACTCCCAGTGCCCCCCCAGGGACTCACAGGGACCCCAAAGAACCCCCCAGGGACTCACAGGGACCCCCAGAGACCCCTCAGGGACTCCCCAGGGACTCACAGGGACCCCCAAAGACCCCCAGTGCCCCCCCAGGGACCCCCAGTGCCTCCTAGTGACCCCCAGGGACTCTCAGTCCCCCCCCCAGGGACTCACAGGGACCCCCAAAGACCCCCAGTGACCCCTCAGGGACTCCCAGGCACCCCCAGGGACCCCCCAGGGACCCCCAAGGAATCACAGGGACCCCCAGTGCCTCCTAGTGACCCACCAGGGACTCTCAGTCCCCCCCCCAGGGACTCATAGGGACCCCCAAAGACTCCCAGTGCCCCCCCAGGGACTCACAGGGACCCCCAGGGACCTTCAAGGCCTCCTAGTGCCGCCCCCAAGGACTCATAGGGACCCCCAGTGCCTCCTAGTGACCCCCAGGGATTCCCAGTCCCCCCCAGGGACTCACAGGGACCCCCAGTGCCCCCCCAGGGACCCACGGGGACCCCCAAGGACCCCCAGGGCCCCTCAGGGACTCACAGGGACCCCCAGTGCCTCCCAGTGACCCCCGGAGACTCACCGGGACCCCCCTGGGACCCCCAGTGCACCCCAGGGACCCCCAGGGTTTCCCAGGGACCCCCAGCAACCCCAGTGCCCCCTCCAGGGACTTGCAGGAACCCCCAGTGCCTTCCAGAGACCCCCACTGCCCCCCCCAGGGACTCCCAGTCGCCTCCCGGTGACTCCCAGTGACTCCTAGTGCCCTCCTAGTGCCTCCCAGTACATCCCAGCGCCCTCCCAGTCCGTTCCCAGTGACTCGGTGCCCTCCCAGTACCTCCTAATGCCCTCCAGTGCCCCCCCAGTGCCTCCCAGTGCCCTCCTGGTGCCTCCCAGTACATCCCAGTGCCCTCCCAGTACCTCCTAATGCCCTCCTAGTGCCCTCCAGTGCTTCCCAGTGCCTCCCAGTCCCCTCCCAGTGCCCTCCTGGTGCCTCCCAGTACATCCCAGTGCCCTCCCAGTACCTCCTAATGCCCTCCCAGTCCCCCCCAGTGACTCCCAGTGCCCTCCCAGTCCCCCCAGTGCCTCCCAGTGCCCTCCTGGTGCCTCCCGGTACATCCCAGTGCCCTCCCAGTACCTCCTAATGCCCTCCTAGTGCCCTCCAGTGCTTCCCAGTGCCTCCCAGTCCCCTCCCAGTGCCCTCCTGGTGCCTCCCAGTACATCCCAGTGCCCTCCCAGTACCTCCTAATGCCCTCCAGTGCCTCCCAGTGCCCCCCCAGTGCCCCCCCAGTGACTCCCAGTGCCCTCCTGGTGCCTCCCAGTACATCCCAGTGCCCTCCCAGTACCTCCTAATGCCCTCCTAGTGCCCTCCAGTGCTTCCCAGTGCCTCCCAGTGCCCTCCTGGTGCCTCCCAGTACATCCCAGTGCCCTCCCAGTACCTCCTAATGCCCTCCTAGGGGCCTCCAGTGCTTCCCAGTGCCTCACAGTCCCCTCCCAGTGCCCCCCCAGTGCCTCCCAGTCCCCCCCAGTGACTCCCAGTATCCTCCTAGTGCCTCCCGGTACATCCCAGTGCCCTCCCAGTACCCCCTAATGCCCTCCTAGTGCCCTCCAGTGCTTCCCAGTGCCTCCCAGTACATCCCAGTGCCCTCCCAGTGACTCTCAGTGCCCTCCTAATGCCCTGGACGTGGTCTCCAGTGCTTCCCAGTGCCTCCCAGTGACTCCCAGTCCCCTCCCAGTGCCTTCCTAGCGCCTCCCAGTACATCCCAGTGCCCTCCCAGTACCTCCTAATGCCCTCCTAGTGCCCTCCAGTGCTTCCCAGTGCCCTCCTGGTGCCTCCCAGTACATCCCAGTGCCCTCCCAGTACCCCCTAATGCCCTCCTAGTGCCCTCCAGTGACTCCCAGTGCCCTCCCAGTGACTCCCAGTGCCACCCCCCCCCCCCAGGTGAACCGGGAGTGCGTGCGGGGGCTGTGGGCCGGGCAGCAGCAGGAGCTGGTTTTCCTGCGGAACCGCAACCCGGAGCGGGGCAGCATCCAGAACGCCCGGCAGTCGCTGCGCAACATCATCAACTCCTCGTGCGACCAGCCCCTGGGGTACCCCATCTACGTCTCCCCCCTCACCACCTCCTTCGCCGGCGCCCACCCCCAGCTCCGCACCCTCGTCGGGGGCCCCCTCAGCCCCCCCGCCATCGCCCGCTGGCTGGCCAACGCCTGGGCCCGGTGAGTCCCCCCAAAATGACGCGTCATATGGGCGTCCCCCCAAAAAAAGGTGCCCACGGGGACCCTGGTTGGGCCCTGTGCACCCACGGCGTTCCCCCCCTCCCTCCCTGGGGACCCCCTGCCTGCTCCCAGGGACCCTCAGGGCTGGGGAGGGGCTGTCGTCTTCTCTTGGGGACCCCCAGGGCTGGGGGGGGCTGTGGACTCCTCTTGGAGACCCCCAGGGCTGGAGGGGGGACTGTCATCTCCTCTTGGGGACCCCCAGGGCTGGAGGGGGAGCTGTCATCTTCTCTTGGGGACCCCCAGGGCTGGGGGGGGCTGTCGTCTCCTCTTGGGGACCCCCCGGGCTGGGGGAGGCTGTGGACTCCTCTTGGGGACCCCCAGGGTTGGAGGGGGGGCATCATCTTCTCTTGTGGACCCCCAGGGCTGGAGGGGGGGGCCATCATCTCCTCTTGGGGACCTCCAGGGTTGCGGGGGGGCTGTGACCTCCTCCTGGGGACCCCCCCCAGGGCTCCCAAACCCCCATATCCCCCCAATCCTCCCGATCCTGCATCCCCCCCCCAACATTGCTCCCCCATCTTCATGTCTCCCCCCATCCTGCATCCCCCCATGTCCCCCCGCGCCCCTCATTGTCCCCCGTTCCCCCCCCATCCCCCTGTGTCCCCCCCCGTCCTCCCACCACCCCCTTGACCCCCACATCCCCCCCTGGGTCCCCCTGTGCCCCCCACACTCCCCCCATTCCCCGCCTTGTGTCCCCCCCCCAGGCTGCAGAAGGGCTGCGGCGCCGGCTGCAACAGCGGGGGCAACATCGAGGACCCGGACTGCGGGGGGGGCTCGGTGGGGAGCGGCCCCCCCGGCCCCACGGGCGGCACGGCCCCCCCGGGGGCTTCAAACCCCCCCGAGCCGCCCGCCCCCACCACCACCCAGCCTCACTCAGGTGGGTGCCGGTGCTTGGGGGGGGGGTGTCTGGGTCTTGGCAGGGGTACGGGGGGGTCCCCTGGGCTGCAGGGGGGGGGTCT